>NW_022872898.1:123321-297741 GCF_900324485.2 Mastacembelus armatus | reverse complement strand
AAATAGGATTGGAACCATTGTAACGCTGTTCCTCTGATACCAGTCACATGCTTCAGTCTCTGCAATAAGATGTTGTGGTCAATGGTGTCGAATGCAGCACTAAGGTCTAGGAGGACAAGTATAGAAACAAGTCTATTATCTGAGGCTAAGACAAGATCATTGGTAACTTTTAACAGTGCTGTTTCTGTACTATGGTGTGCTCTAAATCCTGATTGAAAATCTTCAAATAGTTCATTCCTGTGTAAGTGGTCTGATAGCTGCTTAGCGACAGCTTTTTCTAGGATTTTAGAAATAACATGCTGGACCATTCGGTTGATGTGTCCATCTTCTGCTACTGCTGGAAAGTGTAAGATACTTGCTCAGTAGAGCTGCATTATGTATGTAGTCATACTTCTGTATGATGGGCTTCATGTACAACGAATTTCCAAATGTAATTATTCTTCCTTTGGCTGTTTTTTGTTTCCTTTTGTTTATCCATTATAGTTTGGTTTGGATAGGTCTGTTTTGTTTTATTAGTTTCATTTCTTTAAGGCTCAACCAGTCGTCCTCTACTCTCACACTATTTTCCCTTTGTCATATTGTCACTTGTTTCAACACTGAAAATAAAAACACTTTATGCCATTAAATCTCCTTTTTTGGTTGTTCCTACATCTTGTTCAGTCATTCCCGGTGCCTGTGTCAGACTGATCTGTATGTAGGTTTTTCTGAATGTAACAGTTTGTATATAGAAATATAAACCTAATTTTATATGAAAGACAGCAGGCCCCTATGTTACTGCTATGTTGATAGTTGTTGGTCTAACAGTGTTTCTTGCTTAGGGTGCAAGAGGTTCTGGGTTGATAAGCTACTTTGGAGTTACAGTTAAGTCTCTGTGCCCATCTGTTCTTTGGACCTGGAGACATAACTGTACCATTAATAAACAAGTGGACTTGTTCCTCCATCATCAAGCTTTCAGACCATGATCAGCTACCCTCATCTTTTTCAAAGAAAAAACTGTTCTCCTTATCTCCAATCCATGATAAGTTTTCCACTCACTTCAAACTTTGTTTCTGCTGCAGATTATAAGACAGGTACTTTAAGCAACGGAGCCACAGCAACCCAGGAAAAGACCTTCTTTCCTCACATTAAAAGTCCAAAACATGTTCTATTGGTACTGCCTGAGGTTAAAAAAGTCACTTTTACACAGAAAATGAAGCAAATGTCAGAAATCAGGGATTGAGCTACTTCCATCTTCTTTGCAGCAGTAGAAGTAAATGGAGCCTTGAATATGGATGCAAACAATTCCTACAGGTGTCCCAACTTTTGGTGAGTACTTCCAACAAACTGTGTGTGGCAGTGTTTTACATGTGACATATTAGGCCAAGGAATAACAAATTCACTTGTTGTACTTTGACACTATTTAAACTCTGGTACAAACAGTGAATTCAGTTTAGCTATAACATGTTTAGACAGGAGCAGGAATGAACTGATTTCATTATTAGCATTTTAGCTTTCTGTGCTTTGAGCGAACCAGTCTAAAAACAGGTCTGATTTGTAACTGAGCTGAAAAAGAGATAAAATGGAAATATTGATTTTTTAAACAACAAATCAAATTGTCTTCTATCAGTAAATTTTCAGTCTATCAGTAAATTTTCAGTTTATTTTCAGAATCACATTAATCAAACAAAATACAATATAATCATGAAACTTTATTGATCATTATATTTATATTATTAAATACATATTATTAGATTTTTGTGGTACAATTTGACGACTGCACATGTTTACTTGTAATAAAGTATTATTTACAGTCTTATGTTTTATATCTTATATATATTCTTTTTGTTAAGTAGCTTGCTCAACACTCAAGTCCCATATGGTCTAGTGGTTAGGATTCTTGGTTTTCACCCAAGTGGCCCGGGTTCAACTCCCGGTATGGGATCTTGTGTTTAATAAGCTTGTAAATGCCCAGTTATAGAGCAGTGTCTCCAGTTGCAGCAATGACCCCTTCATGCCAGACTCCAGCACATAACACATTCTGCTATTAAACAAAGCTCAGTGTCTCCACCCTTTCAGAAAAAATTCTCTGAGAGGGCATGTGTTAAGATTTGTCTTAAATCTGATTGGTTCACAACATTCCCTGACACTTGAAAAGCTACAGTCACAGTTGGACCTTGTGAACACCAAATATCTACAAAGCAACTGACTTTTATATCAACTTGAACTTTGCTTTTTAGTGATAAGTTCATAGTGTAACCTGCTGAACTTAAATGGTGAACCAGGTAAATAATATTCCTGCGAGATAGGATAATGAAGCTTAGTGAAATGATAAATTAATCTTTCCAAAATAAACATTTCCATTTTTGCCTGCAGATTTAACTAGGAAAGCAGTTGCCCTGTGTGGTTGACCTTTTTGCAATTGGTCCATTGGATTTAGGGTAGTCTACCAAGACCTTTAGTCTCACACAGCATTGGTGGTTCAATGGAAGAATTCTTATGGCAGCACTTATGTCTTCCAGCTTTCAAGGCTGCAGGGGCGAAACGTATCAACCTCTACATTACAAGAATGCAGCTGTATGGTCTCAAGAAATCTTTCCTGTGGAAAGACATATGGAGATTATGGAAACTGCATCAGAAAATATACGTTTCTGTGGCATCTATACAAGGAAGCAACTGTTAGCTCTCAAGGGAACAAGTCTGCTTCTTGGTATAAAACCTGAAATCCCCCAAGACCTGAGGAGGCGCAGGAGGGGCTGTAGAGCAGGAGTGAAGCATCGAGAAAAACGTAGGAGATTTAAACCATTTCTCCCAAAAATTATTTTGGAGAATGTGAGGTCACTCTGCAAAAAAGTGGATGAACTTACAGCTTTACCTGACCCTGAGAATAAAATTCACATGCTCTACTGACTGAGCTAGTGAAGCTGAAGTGCTATGTATTGCAAACAATGTCATGACTTAACCCTGTCATCCAGGCTTCCAAATAATTTTGTATTTTACAAAACAGCATAACAAGTCCCACCCACTACATCTCAGGGTTGCAACTGTAGTACTGTGCATCTGTGTTGAACTGGTTAAGTATGATATGCTTGTCATCCTGCTTTCCTTGAAGCTAAACCAGTATATCTGCATTGATACTGAAACTGTGAAATGAGTATTTGATTTGTACTTTGTGTTGTTACATACTTTAAGATGTTTGGGGGACTGTCTCTGTAGATTTAACTGTGGTGTCACCGTCAGGCTGTTTATTCTTGCGTTGGGTCACAGCTAACATTGGTAAGCTCAGGCCGAGTTTTCTTCAACAGTCAATAAACAACCTCTTTTTCTGCCTGGTTCCAAACCAGGGTCTTTTCACTTATCAGGCAAACACGAGGACCACTACAGTACAGAAACTGACACAGCCTTTGGTATCAGAACATGGTGCTGTAAAATACAGAATTGTACAATAAGTCCATACGGCACTTATTTGGAGAAGCTAAATTCAAATGATCCAAATGTGTGTCATCTTTAGGAAATCATAAAGGAGATCTGAGAGATATCTTGAAAACATGCAGCTGTGCTCCTGTAGTGTAGAGGTTAATAGGTTTGCTTCAAACATCCAAGTCCCCTGCACAGCAGCCTAGAAAGCTATAACAACTAAGTGCTGACACATGGCAATTTCAAACCACTTCTGCACTGTCCGAGAATCGAAGCCAGATCTCACACATGGCACGCAGGAACGCTTCCATTTCATCACCAATGCCTCTGCTCCTCCTACAAGCTGATGTCTTCACATCATGACACCTGATCTGACCATGAAATGTCAACATGCTCACTGTGCGCTGGGCAATTACCACTACCAGCTACTGAGAGGGGCTGCCCAAACACACCCAAATGAAAGTAATTAAAGTGGAATCATATGCAATATTATTACAATATTAATATACAGTATTAATAAAATACAATATTCACAATGCAATATATTCCTGTTACATTGATGTGACCCATCCATCTTCTATACCCACTTATTCCTGAACCAGGGTCACAAGGATCTGCTGGAGCTCTTTTTTGGCTGCCCGACTCAGATGTGACCACTTTAATATTTTGTATTAATACTAAAATATTTATATAATATAGTTTTTTTTTTACATCTTTGTAGACAGAAACAGCAACAGACTAACTCAACAACAGCAACACAACAGTCATCCAGGCCAGGTAGCTCCTTCAGCAACAACAGAGACTGACTGTTACCCACTGAATGTCCACGTAGTATATACACAGAGGCTTCTTTTCAAATCATTTACACTCATCAACCTGTGAAATTAACACATTACCTGGAAAACTATGCCATGCATGAACTACCAAACTGAACAGTGAAATGAACTACTAACAGATTTGGACTTAAAGAAAGTCTGTAAGTTGTTGCAACAGTGCTGTTATTTCCTCTGATTGATTTTTACAGCAGATGTGTCTCTCTCTCTCTGTCTTATATGGTTTCTGTCTCTTTCAATGAATGATGAACAACTCCTGTGCAGTCGAGCTGCTTCTTGTGTCAATGACACTTCTGAAGGTGTCTCTGTAACATCATGTCCAAGAATGTTTAGACATTAAAGAGATCAAAGGTCTCTCAGTGTTATGACACACACACACACACACACTTTCTGACTTTACAATGATGCCTCTTGTACATCGTCTTATTATTATTATTGTGTCATTTCTAATCAAGAAAAAACTTGAAAACTGGTTGAATAAAAGTAACTTTAAGTCAGAATTTGCCAGGGGTATGAATAATTTCGGTTAATGCAGAATATCTTTGCAGGTGATTCAACGTTGTTGCTGTTACATGTACATACTCAGGTAGAAAATGACTTTACAAAGAGAGAGACAGAGAATGTTATCAAAGTACAGGGTAGAGCTCAGAAGATTATTAAATTAGCTATTTAGAAAAATCTGGGTTTGTTTATAGTGAGTTATTACTGAGGCATTGCTGGGGTTTGAACACAAGATCTCCTGTTTACTACACAGGCACATTAACCAACTAAGTCACAGTACCACTTACAAGCACATTTAAAATATATCTGCCTTAGTCCACAATGTCTGAGTTTTAGACATTGGAACATGCAAGAACTGATTTTGGCTCTTGAGCTTAGAAAGTCCAGAAGGACGGTCCCTGTTCATATTTCCTTCCTGTCTCCTCTCTCCATTCTCCTGTTTCATAAAGGATTCATGTTTGTCAGCTCCTGTTCAGTGAATTAAATTCTCCAGTGAATGTCTGTAATAATCAGTATATTCCAATAGTAACTATCTGTGATTAGTTGTATGACCTGCATAAAATGAGATGCTGTACATTTTTTACCAGTCTGTTGTTGCCACATGCCATGGTGGATACGTGGTTGCACTGTTTCCTCACAACACGAAGGTCATGGGTTTGCAACTAAAATCTACTATTACACAGATGCAGCAATTGACATTACAATACACATCGAATGTGTCATCAGCTCTTGATTTCACATCCATCCTATGTCAGCAGATACACAGAACACAAAACCTAAACAATATTCCTTCAAGCCGGAGTTGAACCAGTGACCTAAGGATAACTGCTACTTCAACCTACAGTCCTCCGCTCTGCCAACTGAGCTATTGAAGGAAGCACACAGCGGTTTGGTGTTGAACTTTTCCACAGATGCATAAACTGACACTTAACTACACATTTGATACCAAAGCTCTTTTCTTAACTGCAGGATAACTGTCACTTCAACCTACAGTCCTCCACTCTACCAACTGAGCACCTTGGACAGCATCAACAATGCTGCAGTTTCATTGGCTATGACTCCTATATACAACTGGCCCCTGTGTGGAAGGCAGCTATGCTCACCACTACACCACCATCACTGTGTCCAAAGTTTTTACTACTCTTCTGAGGTATTTTCCATCCACCTCATCTGTTCTGCTCCTTGGCTCCTGTACTTCTGCTTATGGAAAACATGTCAGTCAGGAAAGCAGGAGTGAAAGGATGACAGCACTTTGGCAGTTCACACTCACTCTGTCTATAACACATTCTGCTGTCTTTGTCTGGACTGAGTTCATACATGTTGTACAAATATGAAACCAGATATCTGATAATACAGAAGTCTTAAGATTGGGCTTTAAAGACTTGTGGAGAATGTGGGCATCGATCCCACTACCTCTTCATGAGCAAGCCTCTACCACTTGAGCTAATCCCCCACACTTAATGATCAGATCCATAATCAGTTTACAATTTGCCAGACTGTCGTATTTTCATGGATTCAGAAAGACCTGGAACTATGTTTTTTCCTACACACTGAGCTAGTTTGGACTTTTTCTGACCTCGGTTTTTCAAACAGATCTGTTTTTTAATATATAATTTTTAATTTTCTCAAAATTCAGATTTTTTTGCTAGGAGTTCTGGCTTTCTTCTCAGAAAATCACTAAGTAGCATAACATAAACTTCTTCTTTTGTTCATGTTTCATTCTTGCACCAGTAGTTTAACCCATAGCAGATGGAACTTTCACATGACTTGCAGTGATGCATTTTGGTTTGCTTAATAAGCTGAAGCTCTTCAGCAGTCTGATTTCTAACTATATCCTCAATATATATGACTGCACACAGGTGTAGATGGGTGGTTGGCACTTATGTTCCTCAAGAAAAACTGCACTGCTTGTTTTCCAAATATAAATGGTGCACCCACTGCTGACTAACTGGATCAGGTGTGGGCCATCAGAACCTACTTAATTAGTCATCCGCCCTTATCTGAGACAGGATGGTACAGCTTCTGATTGGCTAAACACATCTGATACAGACAATCACTAGTATAAAGGTGAAGGAACAAGGTTGCACCCTCCTGTTCTAGATGAACCATAAAGAAACCCCTGCCTCGTGTGAGGTTTGAACTCACGGCCTTCAGATTATGAGACTGACGTGCTGCCAACTGCACCAATGAGGCAAAAAAAGCTGCAACAATAGACACAAGTCAAATACTTATAATTTAGCTTATGTACAGTTTTTATCCATCCATCCAGCCATGATCTACACCCACTTATTCCTAATTAGGGTCACAGGGATCTGCTGGAGCCTATTACAGTTTTATATACAGTTTTTAGTATTGATACAAAACATTAAAGGAAGCACACAGTGGTTTGGTGTTGAACTTTTCCACAGATACATAAACTGAACACTAGACGCCAAGTCTCTTTTCTTAACCGCACAAACTGCATGTATAGTGAGTAATGCGCTTGTTTAGTTCCAGGGAAGAACCAAAGAGGATGAAGAGCCCATCATACTTAACCAGTTCAATGAAGAGCAGCACCAACCAACTGCCTTGCAACATTAAGGTGAAGCAAGTGAAAGTGAAAGTGACTTATCTGGCCAAGTACAGTGAGTATTTGTGCTTTTTAACCCACCCAAGTGCACACACACACACACACACACACACACACACACACACACACACACACACACTCACACCGTGCAAACACAGTGGGCAACCAATGCTGCAGTTGTGGTATTGAGGGCAGACAGGGCACTGGCTATTCACTCTGTGCCACCAACAATTCCTGCATGAACTTGTTTCAGCTTTTCATATGTCGGTGTCTACCCCAGAGATTATTTGTTCTCATTATGTGTGTGAAGATCCTCAGTTGTCCAGGGGAAGTTATCTAAAGGTTGAGTCATGGCAACTGGACTTTCAATTGCCATGACTCAACCTTTAGTTTCATTATTTATGTACTGTGCCCAAACCCTTAGCCCATTTGGTATGCTCCTACCTTGACTTATTGACCTGTTTTTAGACCGGTTTGTTCAAAGCACAGAAAGCTGAAATGCTAATGAGGCTACACCCAAACTTGCCCCATGTCAGAACGAATGTTAATGATTCTATTCAGTCCTCATTAACTCATGATTACAGTGAATCCAACAGCTCACTGGAAGTGTTAAGTGTCCACTGGACTCACAATATTGTTCTTTTAATGAGGCTGGTCAAAAACAGCATGAACCTCAGCATTGCTACAACAGGGATCAGGCCAAGATGAGGAAGTTCTACTATCTGCAGGAAGTAGCTGTTGACTTGACAATGTCTAATTATTTTCATCACAAGCTCAACAAATGTTTAGCAAATATACAGAACCACTGTCTGATAGGCTGGTCACCGACCACCAAAACATTAGCTGAATAACTGGCTAATCATTGAACACACACAACATCTGTTTCTAAATGTCATAATGAACCTGAAGCTGTGATTTAGGCCATTTTGGTTCACTCCCTTTTCTGTGCCCTGAGTCGTTATTTCTGCCTGTTCCTGATCACTTTGTCTTTAACAGGAGCAGTCACATCCATAAAATGTTGAAATATTGCTGCTTTGTTTTTCCTTTACAGACTTTAAAATACGACAAAATGACAAACTACAAAGAAAATGTATAATGTGACATTTTTATTAAAACCTTATTTACTTGGTTTTTCATTTGTGCATGAACATGAAAACACAGTAATGGACGCAGACACACAAACACGTCAGTACAGATTAGATGGGTCAGCCCGGGCGCAAACGTGTCTGCACTGGTTTTACGCACAGACCATGGAGGTTTTCTGCAGGCGATTACGAACTGAAAGTCAACCAGAGCATCAAATACTGAACCCGTCACATTGTGTCTCAGTTGTCAGTTGATTTTACCACAATGTGGAGAATAACAGAGTTTTGTCAGAAGCTCCTGGGTTCACACACAATTACTATGGCTGGCCAGCACAGGTGAATGTACTAACTAAAACAAAGCATTTGCTTTCTAGCTAGTACGAACCAGTCGGTGGTATCAGTTAGCATCAAGAAATGCTGCATTCATCACAAGGTCTGTGGCCTTCAGTCATACCATCCTGTGAGAGCTTGATCCTTTCTGATCTCAGAAGATAAACAGAGGAACTCGGTCAGTATTTTAACGGGAGACTGCCTGGGAATACCAGGTTCTGTAGGCATTTTCTCTATTGCGCCTTAGCCAGTAAAAGGAGGTGCTAATGAGCCCTGCTGGACCTGGTTAAAAAGAAAAAAGAAACAATTGTTGATGTTTCCAGTGAGGAACAGGACACGCTTCTGCTTCTTGCTTCTGAAGAGTGCAGACGCCTTTCTGCTTCTCCTACTTCTCCCAGTTTTACTTTGCCTTTATTCCTTTTGATTCCATTTATTTTCACTGAATGAAATTACATTTTTAACATTTTTTACCCCTTTTTTAACTGCACTTAGAATTTTAGTGAGGATTTTACTTTTCTTTTCAACAACTAATCTGGCCTATTGAGCGACTAAGCCATGGAAAGTTTATTTTTCAACATGTCTGGAAAAGAAAACACATTGTGCCAAAACTGCCGGATATATCTTCAGTAAATCAGTGTGTTACAAATGCAGGTTCTTGCTCTGGAATCTGAAAACGGACTTCATGACACATTTCTGTTCAGACCCAGTGGTAGGAAGGCAAAACCTGCTATCAATAA
Source organism: Mastacembelus armatus (assembly GCF_900324485.2). Lineage (NCBI taxonomy): Eukaryota > Metazoa > Chordata > Actinopteri > Synbranchiformes > Mastacembelidae > Mastacembelus > Mastacembelus armatus. The sequence continues at coordinate 288,293 of NW_022872898.1, read as the reverse complement.
TAAGTGCTATGTTGACCAAAATGCTACACTGTACTATACACTGTGCCATGGTCACTCATACAGTAGCTCTCCTCCCCCAGGTCATCTCAAAACACCAAAATTCATCTGGCTTCTTGCATTGAACACATGGCTGTCCAAGGCCTGTGAGATAAGAGGGGTGCAGTTCATTGATAATTTCAATGAAATTATGCCAAAACAATTTCTTGTTTTGGCATAATTTCTGAACAGCCAAAGGTTCCTCTGAGAGAGCGGACTCCTCATCAGCCAAGGATCCCCTCTCAACAGCACCTTCATTGGTGCCCCCTCCAACCCCCCCGCTGCATCCATATCCTCTGCAGACTGATCATTGTCCATCCCATCCCCAGCTTCACCAATGGGATTTCCAAATCTGTTGTTCCATGCTGACACGAAGACTTACTTCAGACCTTCAGCATGTTATGATGAAGGTCACGTGATGCCAGACGAGGTCCTTAAACCCCGCTCTGAGCTGTTAAATGCCACTTTCTGTTACACCTGGTCCTCGTGTTATTACAGAGTCAAAGGAGATCAAGGAGCTAAAGGTTTCAACTTCTCTTTCTTTCTGATGGACCTCCTCCTCCTTCTCTTCTGCTCCTCCTCCTCCTCCCTCCATTCCACACCTCAGCCTTCGCCCCAGAGGAGAAAAGTCAGTGTTTTGACAGTGATGGTGGTGTAGTGGTGAGCATAGCTGCCTTCACTTGAATGTTGTGGTGTCCTCCTCCTGAAGTCTATGATGAGCTCCTTCATCCACGTTCAGGAGCAGGTGGTTAGGCTGAGGCCACTCCACAAAGTCTCTGGCCAGTGTCATGCACTCCAACTCCTTTCAGGTCCACCGACATGAGCTTCTCTGAGGAGGCTGAGCAGGCATAGATGGAAGCACAGCTCACACTGTGCAGTTTTTCAGACAGTAGCCACCAACCACGTTCGTGAGGACAGTAAGTGCAGATTGTGTTGATGCAGGGTTCCAGCTTAGGCTTTAGTAATTCAGCACATCAAATGAAGCTGCAAAGAGGTTGGTTGACAGCTACCTTTGGTAGGCTCAGGCTCAGAGTTTTCTCAGACTGACATGCAACAGCATAAACTATGTTTCTGCCTGGTTTTGAAACAGGGCCCTTTCACGTGTGAGGCGAACGTGATGATCACTACACTACAGAAACTAATACAAGAGTCTTATTAGCACTGCCTTTTTCAAGCTAAGGCACAATAGAGAAAATGCCTAAAGAACCTGGTATTCCCAGGCAGTCTGCCATTAAAATACTAACTAAGTCGGACCCGTTTAGCCACTAAAATCAGACAGGATCAGGCTCTTGCAGGATGGTATGGCTGTAGGCCACAGACCTTGTGATGAAAGCAGCATTTCTTGACGCTAACTGACACCACCGACTGGTTCGTACGAGCTAGAAAGTGAATCCTTTGTTTTTTGCAAGTTAGTACGGTCACCTATCCCGGCCAGCCAGACTAACTCTTTTTCTCTTCTATACAAAGGATTAGTCTGGAATCTCTTCAGTAGAGATCAGTTTCCAAGAGGTGGGACAATGGTTGCAGAATAAACCAATCAGAAACAAACAATATGACATGTGCAGTAGCCTAGAGATGCTAGTGAATGACTGTTATTGTTTTTGTTGTAAAAACATGAGAATACACAGTGTTATCACCAGTTCTGTGCATATTTTTGAATGGAGTAAACAGCAATAGCCAGTTGTAGAAAGCTTTGCAGAGTTAGGAATGTCATTGAGCAAAGTTACGAACAAGTCAGTGCATATGGGCAAGATTTGTTTAAATCTGGTCGGATGATGGATTGTAGAGCCCACCCCATTGCAGATAAGCAGCAATGATTGGCCCAGCTCTTTTGAAGCTGGAGGAAAAGACTTCCTATGGCAGGGGTTCCAGAACCACATTCTTTTGTTAATTAAGGATTAGATCGGGCTGGCCAGGCTAGCAATCACCAGTGCTGTTGTTTATATTTCAGCATGTGTATTTATTGTGGTTTTTTGTATTCAAAGTGTCATCTTTAAAATCATAAAAAAGGCACATTTGCCTCACACGCGAAAAGGTCCCTGGTTCAAGTCCAGGTAGAAGCAGAGGTTCAACTCTTCTCTGACTAACAATTGTGGTCAAGCTCTTCTACATTATGAAATGGACCAGATCAGCCTGTACTTTCTCCTATTACCCCCCTGAAGTCACATCAACTCTTCTCAACACATGGAGCTCTCCTGTAGAATCACCACCACCCAAAGTGGGGCTCAAACCTAACCCTAATCCTGAGATTAAGAATAGAGTTATTATTGAGGCACTGCTGGGTGCTTTAACAAACTAAACCACAGCACCACCTGTAGTTACTCTTAAAAAATATCTCCCCTTATTCCACATTGTCTGAATTTTTCCAGAGACACTGGAACATGCAAGAACCTGTCTCCTCTCTCCATTCTCCTGTTTCATAAAGGATTCATATTCGTCAGTTCCTGTTCAGTGAACTAAATTCTCCAGCAAAAGTCCATCTCTAAAAATTTGTTCCAAAATAAAAAAGCTATAAAATGATGTAGTGTCAGTGCCATTGATTGAAGAGTGACAAAGTACAACAACAGCTAATTTCTGGAAGTCTCATTGAGTTGAAATACTTCATAGACAAAACAGCAGATGAATGTCCTTCTGTTCTGTGAGAGAACTTACCTATTAAATAGGCTGCATTGCTTATGTTAGTTAGTCCACTTTAAGGTGCTGATTTTAACACATTACCAGTTACAGATCAAATATAAAACTTTTCCTTCTCAACCTGTGTTGTGAGCTCATCTCTCTTTTGCTGCCCAGTCTGAGCATTTCAAATACTGATTATTATAAACTTAGAAGAAAATAACACATCTACCCTTTTTATAAAGTGATGATTGTAATGTATACAGAGTATAATGCATACAGTACAGCAATATGTGGGATGACCATTTCAACTTCTCTATGTCCACTGGTAGGAGGTTTTTGCCCACTACTCGTCAGTGTACCCTGAATTTGTGGATGTTTGAGGAGGTACAGGCAAAGTAGACTTCGTGGACCCCCAGAGGCTGTATGAGTCTGAAGACCCTTAGCTTGTATGCCCCAGTCAGAAATAAACCACCCCAGGTGGGACTTGAACCCACAGTCCCTGGCTTAGAGGGCAGTGCCTTATCCATTAGGCCACTGGGGCTTCAGAAGTTCAGTTAACCAACAGTCTTGGTATCCATAAAATTCCCTTAAAACGCAACAGCATGAGATGAGATGGAGCTCTAATAGACTGGAAATCCATCCAGGGTGTACCCCACCGCTCGCTCAGTGTCAGCTGGGACTGGATTCAGAACTCTGCTACCCTTGATAAGAATAAACACTATAGATGATGGATGTATTTTCTTTTTTTATTATCAGCTTAGTTACTGGGATTAAAAATATAAAATAAAATCAGAAAGCTGATTTCAAATGGATTTCACCCAACACTGCTAAGAAAAGTCAGAATTCAGAGTGTAAATAAAGTGTAAATCCATGTAAAGGACACAGGACACTCATTGAAGACAGTCATGTCCATATTTTGGACAGAGAAGACAGATGGTTTGAGAGAGGAATCAGAGAAGCCATACATCTTCAGGTAGAAAAACCCTCCCTGAACAGGGGTGGAGGGCTCAGACATAACTTATATTCAATATACCAGGCTGCCCTTTCATGTATTCCCAGGAAATTAACGTAAATCAAATTGAAGAAAGTGCTAGATGCACACAGCTGCCAGATCACACCCCATTCACTGAGCTTGCCACTCCAATTGGGAAAGCAATATGTGCAAAGGTCCCGGCCCCGGCTGGGGCCGCACACCTCTTCACATTTGCCCCTAAGGCCGGAGAGAGGCCAGCCTCTCGGTGTAAGGAGGAATGGACTAACTCCGCCGGAGTCCATCCCCACTCAGATAAGATGCAGGAGGAACTCTTCCGGAAGGCTGTGATGGGAGGGGCTCCCAAGTCCGTGAGGGACAGCATGGCTGGTAATCCTGATATACCAGGGAGTGACTCAGCTGTATGGGAGAGGCACTTCCTCCATCACCTGCAAAGCGCACAGGATAAGGAGGAGCAAGAGAATTTAACGGTTCAGGACCTTTAAAAGTAACTTTTAAAGCTACAGCTGGGAAAAGCCAGGGAGGAGGTTAATCAGGAGAAACAGAAAGACAAAAAGACCAAGCAGTCAGTACAACAACCTGCTCTAAAGGCCAGTGACAATCCTGACCTGTTCCCAGTGCTTCCTTGGGTTCCCTCACCACACCACCACCGGCTGTGGCCAACCAGAACACCTGGTCAGAGAGTGTCCCATGTACTATCAATGCTCTCCGGGCGGCCATCCGAGAGGAAACAGGCGCCGTGGGCCTGGAGGCCCACCCAGAGGTGCACATCAGGCTCCCAACCCGGCTATGGCACCACCTGGTCCAGCAGGACCTCTTCCAAGAGGAGGAGAACCTGTACTGACGAGGCCCACAGAGAGGACCTGACATTGGGAGGGCAGACCCAATGATCACAATCCAGGTCAAAAACAAACAGCTGCCCTTTTTGGTGGACACAGGGGCCACCTACTCCACCTTAACCACCACGGTGGAGGCTACGGATATGTCATCACAAGCTGTTGAGCTAGTAGGTTTCTCTGGGATAACAACAAAACTACCACTCACCGTTCCACTTCGTGTTGACACTCAGTTCGTCTGTTCTGAGCACTCCCTTACTAACCTGCTGGGAAGAGACTTATTTATTAAGATGGGAGCATCAGACCTGTGCAGCCCGGAGGGAGTGATATTGACCTTTCCTAATGGTGATTCGCATAACTGCTTTGTGAACGGACTGATGAGTGATGGACAGTGGCTACTAGCGGAAAACAGGACCACACAGGCACTGCACCCTGGGGCGGATATATATTGGGGTTTACTACTACCTGAAACTCCCAAAGGGGGTGGACTATTCTCCCTGTTCTCATCCTGGAAGCCCTGGATCTCTCTGATCACACCCTAAACAGTGTCCTGTTTCAGAAACAAAGGGGGAGTAGGAAAGTACTTATGTACGGCAGTATTTTGCTTGACAACATGGAAAAACGGCATCCACTGTGCAGCAGGAGTGGCAAAGGTCATCCAAAAAACTGTACACATCGTAATGGGACATGCCCTCACCATCTTAACGACACAGTGTGGACTCATTCGTTAATTCGGCCGCCTTCACTATGACGTCTTTGAGACAGAGTAGGATAGCGAAAATTTTAGTCAGCCCAAACATCACATACACATACGAAGGCATCATCATGGCAGAGCAGATGATGGAGGGTGAGCCACACAGGTGTGAGGAGAGGATAAGTCTGGACACTAAGACCAGGCCAGATCTTAGCAGTATAGAGCTAGAGGTGGAAGCAGAGACAGTGTTTACAGAGGGATGCTATTACAGGCATACCACCAAGGGACTGAAATCAGGATATGCAGTGATCAGGGAAACAAAAGAGAGATTTGAGGTGCTTAAGGCAGAAAGGCTTAGGGAGAAACCATCGGCTCAGTTAGCTGAGCTACAAACAGTGATAGAAGCACTTAAATGGGGAAAAGGGAAAAGAATTAACATCTACACAGACTCAGCCTAGGAGCAGCTCAGACAGAGCTTAGGCAGTGGGTCTGCGCAGGATTTCAGACAGCTTCCCAACAGCCCATCAAACATGAGGAAGAAATGAGAGATTTGGCAGAAGTGCTGAAGGGACCACAAGTGGTGGCCATCATCAAATGTATAGGACATGACATGACAGGGCTGAGACTAGAGTGGCTCTGGGGAATCAAAAAGCAGATGACGAGGCTATAAGAGTGGCAGGCTATCAGGCACACATGATGGTCCTCACTTCAGGGATGGGGGTAACGGAGATCCTACCCCCATTTACAAGTAATAAGAATAAGACCTTTAAAACCTTTATTTGTCCCACAATGGGGAAATTGTATTGTTGCAACAGTAAGTACAGTACACAGCAGAGAGCCAGAAGTAGCAAGATGTGAGATCAATCGGAAATTAAAAATATTAAAAGAAGTACTAAGTGGAATAGAACTATGAATCTGAAAAGACTATAAGTATATACAATATGTGCCTTGATTGAAGAAGCAAAACAGAAAGTCTCCCCACTTGAAAAATCTGTGTGGAAACAAAGGGGAGCAACAGAAAAAAAAGGAGGACTATGGAGAGCACCAGATGGCAGACTGGTTCTGCCACCAGAACTGAGGGACAGCATCTTGGCTGAGGCACATGGATTGACTCATCTTGGACACGAGCAAATGCATCAATATCTCTCTCATTGGTGGCATCCGTTTCTTCCAGACATGACTCATGTCCAGGCTTGTGACGTCTGCCGAGGCCATAATGTGAAGCCCACAGTAAAACCACACGAAGGTACTTTTCCCATTAACACAGGACCAGGAGATGAAGTAATTATTGATTTCACAGATATGGGAGAACGAGTGGAAGGTAAGAGATATCTGTTGTTCCTGGTGGATGCATACACAGGCTGGCCAGAGGCATGGCCAGCAAAGAGTGGAGACAGCAAAACTGTCATAAAATGTTTGACTAACCATTACATTCCACAGCATGGGTTTCCCAGAAAGGTCAGGTCTGACAATGGAACCCACTTCAAAAATGAGGACCTGAGAAGAGTAGAAGCGATTCTAGCTAGGGTTAAAGCATGCATTTGGTACTGTATATCATTCACAATCTCAGGGAAAAGTGGAGCACATGTACAAAAATCTGAAAACCAAATTGGCTAAGATCTGTGCACAGACGAAACTCAATTGGATGCAAGCGCTTCCTATAACTCTATTAGGCATAAGGGGGGCTGTAAATCGGGTTACAGGGTTCACGCCATATGAATTGTTGACAGGGCACCAGCACCAGCACCGGATTCTGGACTAATGTTTGAGGAGCCTCCTGGGAGGGGCTATAAGCCGTATTATGATCAACTAAAGGCTCTTGTCTCAGCTTTTTCCACACAGATCACAGAAGCAACAAAGGGACCAGGAGGACCAGGGACAGGATCCCACACAGCTGAGTGGGTGTTGCTGAAGACCATCAAACGCAAGTGGTCGGAACCGTGCTGGACGGGACCGTTCAGAGTGGTGGAGAGGACATCTCATGCAGTGAGACTGCAAGGGAAAGGTGATGTATGGTATCATGAGCATGTGCACACCAGGAGAGGATACAGGTAAACAGTTAAGTGACATTAAAGAGGCTCTTGCTTCTGAGGCTAATACAGAAAGGGACTCAAATAAATAGGTGAGAAGGTTTGAAGTTTGTTGTTCCAACGGTGGACAGACACACGGAGTGAAATAAGACTTTGGGTCCAGAAAGCTAAGCCTTCTAGTATACCATCAGTATTTTTATTGTACTTTTACATTTTTATATCTTTATACTTTTATATTTTTTTGCTACACTTGTATTGCTTCCTTTTGCTATTGTTGAATTAGTGTTTTTGCTACTCTTAGATTAGGGGAGCATGGATCTGCCACATAAGAAATTCACCGTAGTTGTAGTAGTAGGCCTTATTCTAATGATAGTATTGGGAATATTGTTTTGGGAGAAATATGAGTGTGACCACGACACTGAGGTGAGAGGTAAGAGAGCAGTAAAAACCAGCGATTATTGACTGCTCTATTATGGAGGGATTGAGCTGACTTATGTCAAGGGTTCTCCGACTTCCTTTCAGTTTGATCCGTGTTCTGCCATCTCCTGCGGCAGGTATCCCCTGGCGTGGAGAGGGTATGATATGTATCTTTGTGGCTTCTGTGTTCTTAACGATATGTGTCTCCATAATCAGCATTCTCCCAGCCTGTGCCCAACCTGGGGGGATGTTGCAGCCTCCACTGATCCATACTGGTCACCCTCCACCCCTTGTGACATGGATCCACGGTGGCTAAGTAAGGTCAGATTTTTCCGTAATAATGGGGGCCACGGGAAAAACCCAGTAGGGCTCACTATTGGCCAGTCATCCGCCTACCCTTTTTAGAGGAGGAAGAACTGGTCAGAGAAACTAGATGAATTAACAAATAAAACATTGCAACTGTACTACCGTAGGTTATATGCAGTGGTGAAATCTTGAAATCAATTCATGTTCTGTGTTTGAGTCTAATGCAACCACAGGAGGGCACAATCCAGTGTCTTCATGTGCCTCAGTAAATGCAGAGAGTTGTGTCAGGAAGGGCATCCGACGTAAAATCTTAGCCAAATCAAACATGCAAATCACAAATATGACTTCCATACGGGATCGGTCGCGGCCCGGGTTAACAACGACCGCCACTGGTGCTGTTGACTTACAGGGTGCCAGTGGAAATTGGATTGTTAGTAGAAGAAAGAGAGGAGGAAGGTGTGTTCGTAGGCAAAGAGAGAAGAGGAAGGGAAAACTAGAGAGTTGGCTGATATGATGGAGAGTAGGAAGGTACTTGGTGTGTCATCTGGAAAGAGGAAAGCAGATAAGGAGACTTGGTGGTGGAATGAGGAAGTTCAGGAGTGTGTCAAGAGGAAAAGGTTAGCTAAGAAGAACTGGGACACTGAGAGGACAGAAGTGAACAGACAGGAGTACAGGGAGATGCAGCGTAAAGTGAAGGTAGAGGTGGCAAAGGCCAAACAAAGGGTGTATGAGGATTTGTATGATAGGTTGGACTCTAAGGAGTGAGAGGTGGATTTGTACAGGTTGGCGAGGCAGAGAGACAGAGATGGGAAGGATGTGCAGCAGGTTAGGGTGATTAAGGACAGGGATGGAAATGTGTTGACAGGTGCCACAAGTGTGATGGACAGATGGAAGGAATATTTTGAAGAGCTGATGAATGAGGAAAATGTTAGAGAGCACAGAGTAGAAGAGGTGACTGTTGTGGAGCAGGAAGTAGCAAAGGAAGGTGTTGAAGAGGATGAAGAGTGGAAAGGCAGTTAGTCCGGATGACATAACTGTGGAGGTATGGAAGTGTTTGGGAGAGGTGGCAGTAGAGTTTTTAACTGGGCTACTTAATCTTGGAGAATGAGAAGATGCCTGAGGAATGGAGAAGTGTACTGGTGCCCATCTTTAAGAACAAGGGAGATGTGCAGAGTTGTGGAAACTACAGAGGAATAAAGCTAATGAGTCACACAATGAAGTTATGGGAAAGAGTGGTGGAGGCTAGGCTGAGGTCAGAAGTGAGCATTTGTGAGCAGCAGTATGGTTTCATGCCAAGAAAGAGTACCACAGATTCAATATTTGCTTTGAGAATGCTGATGGAGAAGTACAGAGAAGGCCAGAAGGAGCTGCATTGCGTCTTTGTAGATTTGGAAAAAACGTATGACAGGGTGCTGAGAGAGGAGCTGTGGTTTTGTATGAGGAAGTTGGAGTGACAGAGAAGTATGTTCGAGTGGTACAGGACATGTATGAGAGCTGTAAGACAGTGGTGAGGTGTGTGCTGTAGGGGTGACAGAGGAATTCAAGGTGGAGGTGGGGCTGCACCAAGGATCGGCTTTGAGCCCCTTCTTGTTTGCTGTGGTGATAGACAGGCTGACAGATGAGGTTAGACAGGAATTTCCGTGGACCATAACGTTTGCAGATGACATTGTCATCTGTAGTGAGAGCAGGGAACAGGTGGAGGAAAATCTTGAGAGGTGGAGGTTTGCTCTGGAAAGGAGAGGAATGAAGCTGAGTCACAGTAAAACAGAGTACATGTGTGGAAATGAAAGGGACTCAAGTAGAACGGTGAGATTACAGGGAGTAGAGGTGAAGAAGGTGGATGATTTTAAGTACCTAGGGTCAACAGTCGAGAGCAACGGAGAGTGTGGAAAAGAAGTGAAGAGACGTGTGCAAGCAGGTTGGAACGGGTGGAGGAAAGTGTCAGGTGTGATGTCTGACAAAAGAGTGTCAGCAAGAATGAAAGGAAAGGTGTACAAGACAGTGGTGAGACCAGCAATGTTGTATGGTTTAGAGACAGTGGCACTGAAACAAAGACAGGAGGCAGAGCTAGAGGTAGCAGAGCTGAAGATGTTGAGGTTCTCTCTGGGAGTGACGAGGATGGATAGAATCAGGAATGAGTACATCAAGGGACAGCTCATGTTAGATGTTTTGGAGAAAAAGCCAGGGAAGGCAGATTGAGATGGTTTGGACATGTTCAGAGGAGGGACAGTGAATACATTGGTAAAAGGATGCTGAGGTTAGAGCTGCCAGGAAGGAGGCCTAGAGGAAGACCAAATAGGAGGTTCTTGGATGTAGTGAAGGAGGACATGAGGATAGTTGGTGTGGATGTGAAGGATACAGAGGATAGGGTTAAATGGAGGCAGGTGATTCGCTGTGGCGACCCCTGAAGGGAGCAGCCGAAAGGAGAAGAAGAAGAAGTTCTGTGTTTGAGTCTGCGGTCTAAATAGCAGTTTAGGAGGAAGCTGTAAGTATCTACAGAGACCAACTGAGACTCAGTCCGTTGTGCTGCCAGCTGGTCAAACTGCAGTCTGCCAGCAGGTTTCCAGGAGAGACATAGACATAATTCTATACAAAGAATTAGTCTGGAATGTCTTTGGTTGAGATCAATTTACATGGGGGTGGCAATGGACACAGAATAAACGAATGAGAGAAACAAATGATATGACGTGTACACTCTCAAATGCAAGACACAGAGATTGCGTCAGAGCTACCTTTGGTAAGCTCAGGCTGAGTTTTCCATAAGTGAGGTGCAACAGTCAATGCAAGAGCTCTGTTTTTGCCTGGTTTCCAACCAGGGACCTTTCATGTGGGAGGCGAATGTGATGATCACTACACTACAGAAACTGACACAACCTTTAGACTTAGAACATGGCACTGGGAAATGCAACATTATACACTAAGCCCATAAGACACTTTATTTGGAGAATCTAAACTCAAATGATCCAACTGTGTGTCATCTTTAGGAAATCATAAAGGAGCCCTGAGAGATTTCTTCAAAACATACAGCTGTGTTCCTGTAGTGTAGCTGTTAACATGTTTGCCTTACACACAGAAGGCCCCTGCACCAGCCTTGAAAGTTGGAAAAGAAAAGTACTACAAGATGTTCCCCCCTGGATCAAACATCTCCATGTCACTGCCAATAACATGTGCAGTCCATACTCTTCAGTCCTTATCCTTCAGCTGGTATTCCCAGGCAGTCTCCCATTAAAATACTGATCACCTACAGGTGTCCCAACTTTTGGTGAGTACTTCCAACAAACTGTGTGTGGCAGTGTTTTACATGTGACATATTAGGCCAAGGAATAACAAATTCACTTGTTGTACTTTGACACTATTTAAACTCTGGTACAAACAGTGAATTCAGTTTAGCTATAACATGTTTAGACAGGAGCAGGAATGAACTGATTTCATTATTAGCATTTTAGCTTCCTGTGCTTTGAGCGAACCAGTCTAAAAACAGGTCTGATTTGTAACTGAGCTGAAAAAGAGATAAAATGGAAATATTGATTTTTTAAACAACAAATCAAATTGTCTTCTATCAGTAAATTTTCAGTCTATCAGTAAATTTTCAGTTTATTTTCAGAATCACATTAATCAAACAAAATACAATATAATCATGAAACTTTATTGATCATTATATTTATATTATTAAATACATATTATTAGATTTTTGTGGTACAATTTGACGACTGCACATGTTTACTTGTAATAAAGTATTATTTACAGTCTTATGTTTTATATCTTATATATATTCTTTTTGTTAAGTAGCTTGCTCAACACTCAAGTCCCATATGGTCTAGTGGTTAGGATTCTTGGTTTTCACCCAAGTGGCCCGGGTTCAACTCCCGGTATGGGATCTTGTGTTTAATAAGCTTGTATATGCCCAGTTATAGAGCAGTATCTCCAGTTGCAGCAATGACCCCTTCATGCCAGACTCCAGCACATGACACATTCTGCTATTAAACGAAGCTCAGCATCTTCACCCTTTCAGAAAAAGTCCTCTGAGAGGGCATGTGTTAAGATTTGTCTTAAATCTGATTGGTTCACAACATTCCCTGACACTTAAAAAGCTACAGTCACAGTTGGACCTTGTGAACACCAAATATCTACAAAGCAACTGCCTTTTACAGTGGGTACGGAAAGTATTCAGACCCCTTCAAATTTTTCACTCTTTGTGTCATTGCAGCCATTTGCCAAAATCAAAAAAGTTCATTTTATTTCTCATTAATGTACACTCAGCACCCCATCTTGACAGAAAAAAACAGAAATGTAGAAATTTTTGCAAATTTATTAAAAAAGAAAGACTATATCAACTTGAACTTTGCTTTTTAGTGATAAGTTCATAGTGTAACCTGCTGAACTTAAATGGTGAACCAGGTAAATAATATTCCTGTGAGATAGGATAATGAAGCTTAGTGAAATGATAAATTAATCTTTCCAAAATAAACATTTCCATTTTTGCCTGCAGATTTAACTAGGAAAGCAGTTGCCCTGTATGGTCGACCTTTTTGCAATTGGTCCATTGGATTTAGGGTAGTCTACCAAGACCTTTAGTCTCACACAGCATTGGTGGTTCAATGGAAGAATTCTTATGGCAGCACTTATGTCTTCCAGCTTTCAAGGCTGCAGGGGCGAAACGTATCAACCTCTACATTACAAGAATGCAGCTCTATGGTCTCAAGAAATCTCTCTGGTCTCCTTTCTAGAATGGCGCCTGTTAGGTGGCAGCCTGTTACAGCAGCTCCTCTGTTTGTTTTTTTGTTTTTTGCAAGTTTTTTACTGAATTATCATCTGTTAATCCAAGTCAAATCAAGATCTATGCTTTCTCTCTGATAACGGATGAAAGTGTATGAGTTGGGTTTTTCGAATTCCTGTGGAAAGACATATGGAGATTATGGAAACTGCATCAGAAAATATACGTTTCTGTGGCATCTATACAAGAGAGCAACTGTTAGCTCTCAAGGGAACAAGTCTGCTTCTTGGTATAAAACCTGAAATCCCCCAAGACCTGAGGAGGCGCAGGAGGGGCTGTCGAGCAGGAGTGAAGCATCGAGAAAAACGTAGGAGATTTAAACCATTTCTCCCAAAAATTATTATGGGGAATGTGAGGTCACTCTGCAACAAAGTGGATGAACTTATAGCTTTAGCTAGCAGCCAGCGAGAGTACAGAGAGTGTAGCTTGCTTTGCCTCACCGAGACCTGGCTGAATAAAAATATACCGGACAGCTCACTTGAACTGCCTGGGTTCTCACTAGTGCGAGTGGACAGAGGCAAACAGAGCGGCAACAAAAGAGGAGGTGGTCTCGCAGTTTTTGTTAACTCTAAATGGTGCAACCCTGGACATGTAACAGTGAAAGACTGTATCTGTACTCCAGACATTGAGCTGTTGGTGGTTGGACTGAGCCCATACTACCTGCCCCGTGAGTTTTCACACGACATTGTTGTGACTGTTTACATTCCTCCATCAGCTGCAGCACAGAGTGCATGTGACATCATCCACACAGTTGTCGCTGGTCTCCAAACAAAACACCCCCTTATACTAATTAATGGGGATTTTAACCATGTCAGTATTTCGGGAACCCTGACCAACTTCAAACAGTATGTGGACTGTGCAACATGAGAAAATAAGATTCTTGATCTCCTTTATGCCAATGTGAAGGAGGCATACAGCTCTTCAGCCCTACCCCCACTTGGTGGATCAGATCACAACTTAATATATTTAGTACCAACATACAAGCCTGTAGTAAGACAGCAGTCTGCTACCAAGAGGTATGTGAAAGTTTGGTCAAAGGATGCTGAGGAGGCCCTGCAGGAGTTCTTCAGGGTTACAAACTGGGACCTTTTTATGGACACTCATGGTGAGTACATCGAAGGCATCTCTCACTGCATCACAGATTACATCCACTTCTGTGAGGACAATATTGTTCCATCCAAAGAAGTTCGTTGTTTCCCCAATGATAAGCCATGGATAAATAAGGACATTAAAGGCCTCCTCAATAAGAAGAAGAGGGCATTCATGGCAAGAGAGAAGGAGGAACTCCGAGCCGCACAGAAGGAACTCAAGAGGAAGCTGAGGGAGGCAAAGCAGCTCTATAGAGACAGAACAATATCAAAGAGGTGTGGAATGGGATGAAAATAATGACTGGTTATAAGAAGTCGCACACTGCTGTGGAAGGAGACTCAAAGTTTGCTAATGAACTTAACCTGTTCTTTAATAGATTTGACACCACCTCTGCTTCGTACTCTGATCCATTGTCCTCACACACCATCCCTCCTCCCTACACCACCTTAGCTGATGCCTTGGGGTCTCTTCATATCCCCCCACCCAACATCTCTGCTAATGCTGCCTCCCCATTGCCCACTGATACCATCTCCTCTACCAGCAGCCATACAACATTGAAGTATACCTCACCTCCAATAACTCCTCCCCTGCCCTCATCATCTGACTACTCATCAAAACAATACACAGGCCTAGCTTTTGCCACAGAACAGGTGAGGAAGGAACTAGCTAAACTAAAGGCCAACAAAGCAAAAGGACCAGATGAGATCAGTCCCAGAGTACTTAAGGTGTGTGCTGGACAGCTTGCAGAGGTTTTTCAGAAACTCTTCAACCTCTCTCTGAGGCTCAAAAAGGTGCCTAAGTTATGGAAAACTTCCTGTATTGTCCCATTACCAAAAAGAACCCGTCCCAGTACCCTTAGTGACTTCAGACCAGTAGCGCTAACATCCCATGTCATGAAAGTGTTTGAGAGACTGGTCCTGCAACACCTGAGGTCCCAAGTGTCTGAATTTCTGGACCCCCTGCAGTTTGCATATCAAGAACACATCGGAGTGGAAGATGCCATCATCTTCTTAATGCACAGAGCATACTCCCATCTGGAGAGGCAGGGCAACACTGTGAGAGTCATGTTTTTTGACTTTTCAAGTGCTTTCAACACTATGCATGTCATGAGTCCCTCTGGGGACTTCCCGCCAGAGGACTCTTATTTTGTTAAGACTGCCTTTTCCCTGTGTTCTGGTCCCTGGCAGCTTTGTTAGTGATCTGTGTTTATTAGTTTCACCTGTGTTTGATTACCTTTTGTGTTTCCCCTAATTTATACCTCCCTTGTCACTTGTTCGGTGCCGAAGCATTAGTTGCATATAGTTGCATTTAGTTGGATACTGTGGATGCCCCTTGTAGTATTTGTGTTTGTGTAGTGACCGTTTCACTCGGTCTTTCGAGTTACCGTTCCATTCGGTTTTTGGTTTTGTGGTTTGTGTTCGTCCTGGAAATCCCGGGAAAGAATAAACGCCTCAGTTGTCCTGCATTTGGGTCCTCACCTCTCCTCCTTCTCACCACACCACCCACACGTTCGTGACAGAATGCTTCAGCCAGGAGCTTCTCTCACCCCTCCCGCTTCGTCTCGAGAAAGGGGGCTGATCAGATGCTCAGCCGCTTGTCCACCATCACATCGGTCCTGGAGAGGTGCCTGGAGCAGTGGACCCCCCTCGACGAGGCCTGGGAGGTGTGTGATTCCCTCGCCCTGTTCCAGTCGCCAGTCTCCCAACTCCCGGCTTCCCAGTCCCCAGAGTCCCAGCCTCTGACACTGGTTCTCCCGCCATCAGCCCTTGTTCTCCAGCCTGAGTCCCTCCTCGCTGCTGCCCAGCCCGAGTACCCCCGCGCTGCTCGACGGGATCGCCGACAGCGACGGCGTCGGAGCAGGGCGGCGGAATCACCAGCGCGGCAGTCTGAGCCCAGCCGCCGCTCGCCGCTGGAGTTTCCAACCACCACCTCGCGGCTGCCGCAGCAACCCGAACCCTCGTGTGCCGACGAGAGCGTCCCCGCGGGGGTCCCGACCAGGATCCTGCACCTTCAGTGCGCCGACGACAGCATCCCCGCTGAGGTACTTACCCCACGGCAGGAACCTCAGTGTGCCGACGATGGCGTCCCCGCCGAGGTACTGCCCTGGATCCCTCAGCCTCAGCGCGCCGACGACGCCGCCTCCACTGAGGTCTCCACCTGCCTTCCCAGCTCTAGTGTGCCGACGAAGCCGTCCCCGCTGGAGCATGACCCCAGTATCCCGAGCCCCAGCGTGATGTCATGGCCAACATCGCTGGAGCTCATCCCGACCAGCCAGATCTCCGGTGCGGCGACGTCAGTGTCCCCGCTGGAGCCCGACTCCTGCATTCCGAGCCCCAGCGTGGTGTCATGGCCGACATCGCTGGAGCTCAACCCGACCAGCCAGATCTCCAGTGCGCCGACGTCAGCGTCCCCGCTGGAGCCCGACTCCTGTATTCCGAGCCCCAGTGTGGTGTCATGGCCGACATCGCTGGAGCTCAACCCGACCAGCCAGATCTCCAGTGCGCCGACGTCAGCGTCCCCGCTGGAGCCCGACTCCTGTATTCCGAGCCCCAGTGTGGTGTCATGGCCGACATCGCTGGAGCTCAACCTGACCAGCCAGATCTCCAGTGTGCCGACGAAGCCGTCCCCGCTGGAGCATGACCCCGGTATCCCGAGCCCCAGCGTGATGTCATGGCCAACATCGCTGGAGCTCAACTCGGCCAGCCAGCTTTCCTGTGTGCCGATGTCAGCGTCATGTCGCCCTCCGCCGCTGGAGCTCCCAGCCACCACCTCGCAGCTGCAGCCGCAACCCGACCCTCAGTGTGCCGACGATGACGTCCCCGCTGAGGCACCTTCCCAGCCAGGTCCCGTGTGTTCCGGTGTGCCGACGTGGCCGTCCCCGCCGGAGCCCAACCCTGCCTGCCAGACCTCCAGCGTGCCGACTCGGCCGTTAACGCTGGAGCCCTGCCCAGCCAAGTCACCCAAGTCACTCAAGTCACCCCCTTCGAGCCCTCAGTGCGCCGGCGACGTCTTCGTACCCGCTGAGGTCCCGATCCGGATCCCCGAGCCTCCGCGCGCCGACGACAACGTCCCCACGGAGGTCCCGGCCCAGCCTGTTCTCCTCCCTCGGTGTGGTGTAATCGTCCACGCCGAGGCTCAAGCTTCAGCTCCAGCCCTTTCAGCTCCAGCCCTTTCAGCTCCAGCCCTTTCAGCTCCAGCCCTTTCAGCTCCAGCCCTGTCAGCTCCAGCCCCGCGGCGTCACGTTGTTGGCGTCCGCGTTGAGGCCCAGCTACCAGCGCCACCGGAACCCCCTGGATCGTCCGGACCACCACCTGAGCCAGAGCCTCTGCAAGAGCTGCCGACTCCCGAGCTGCCGACTCCCGAGCTGCCGAGTCCCGAGCTGCCGACTCCCGAGCTGCCGACTCCCGAGCAGCCGACTCCCGAGCAGCCGTTTCCCGGGCTGCCGTTTCCCGGGCTGCCGTTTCCCGGGCTGCCGTTTCCCGGGCTGCCGTTTCCCGGGCAGCCGACTCCCGGGCAGCCGACTCCCGAGCAGCCGACCCCCAAGCAGCCGTCTCCGGAGGATCCCGAGCCGCAGCCGCCGCAGCAGCAGCGGCCGTCTCCGGAGGATCCAAAGCCGCAGCCGCCGCTGCCTCCGTCTCCAGTGCAGCAGGAGCCGCTGCCTCCGTCTCCAGAGCCGCAGCAGCCGCTGCCTTTGTCTCCCGTGCCGCAGCAGCCGCTGCCCCCGTCTCCCGAGCCGCAGCAGCCGCTGCCCCCGTCTCCCGAGCCGCAGCAGCCGCTGCCCCCGTCTCCCGAGCCGCAGCAGCCGCTGCCCCCGTCTCCCGAGCCGCAGCAGCCGCTGCCCCCGTCTCCCGAGCCGCAGCAGCCGCTGCCCCCGTCTCCCGAGCCGCAGCAGCCACTGCCAGTCCCAGTCCCTCGGCGCCGCAACCAACCTACGCGCCCTGAGGCCTGGCCCACTCCTCTCCAGTCAGTCCCTCAGCCACCGGCGCCCTTAGTCCCTCAGCAACCGGCAGCCTCAGTCCTTCAGCCACCGGCGCCCTCAGTCCCCCAGTCTCCAGTTTCCCCGAAGAGGCAGCCCGAGCCAGAGCTTCCTCAGCAGCCCGAGCCAGAGCCGTCTCAGCAGCAGCCTCCCCGGCCGTCTCAGCAGCAGCCTCCCCGGCCGTCTCAGCAGCAGCCTCCCCGGCCGTCTCAGCAGCAGCCTCCCCGGCCGTCTCAGCAGCAGCCTCCCCGGCCGTCTCAGCAGCAGCCTCTCCGGCCGTCAGCATCCCCTGCATCTCCTCGGCCGCCATCTCCAGAGTCCCCGGAGCCGTTGCCGCCAATGCAGTGGCTACCTAAGTCTCCCGAACGGCCCCGGACCCTCGCCTGTCTCAGAGGCCGTCCTCCCGAACGGCCCCGGGCCCTCGCCTGTCTCAGAGGCCGTCCTCCCGAACGGCCCCGGACCCTCGCCTGTCTCAGAGGCCGTCCTCCCGAACGGCCCCGGACCCACGCTTGCCTGCGAGGCCGTCCTCCCGAACGGCTTCGGACCCACGCTTGCCTGCGAGGCCGTCCTCCCGAACGGCTTCGGACCCACGCTTGCCTGCGAGGCCGTCCTCCCGAACGGCTTCGGACCCACGCTTGCCTGCGAGGTTGTCCACCCGAACTGCACCGGACCTTCGCCCGTCTCAGAGGTCGTCCTCCCGAACGGCCCCGGACCTTCGCCCATTTCAGAGGCCGTCCTCCCGAACGGCCTCGGACCCATGCTTGACTGCGGAGCCGTCCTCCCGAACGGCTCCGAATCTTCGCCTGCCAGAGAGGCCGTCCACCGGAACGGCCTCAGACTTTGTGTGCCCCAGGAGCCGATCAGTGGATCGACCCAGAACTCTGCCCTGTTTGGGGTCTTAAACTGTGTTCCCACCCTCCCACCCTGGACTTTTGGTGGAACTCGTGGGCCGTCTGGAATCCGGCCTTGAGGGGGGGGTCCTGTCATGAGTCCCTCTGGGGACTTCCCGCCAGAGGACTCTTATTTTGTTAAGACTGCCTTTTCCCTGTGTTCTGGTCCCTGGCAGCTTTGTTAGTGATCTGTGTTTATTAGTTTCACCTGTGTTTGATTACCTTTTGTGTTTCCCCTATTTATACCTCCCTTGTCCCTTTGTTCGGTGCCGAAGCATTAGTTGCATATAGTTGCATTTAGTTGGATACTGTGGATGCCCCTTGTAGTATTTGTGTTTGTGTAGTGACCGTTTCACTCGGTCTTTCGAGTTACCGTTCCATTCGGTTTTTGGTTTTGTGGTTTGTGTTCGTCCTGGAAATCCCGGGAAAGAATAAACGCCTCAGTTGTCCTGCATTTGGGTCCTCACCTCTCCTCCTTCTCACCACACCACCCACACGTTCGTGACAATTCAGCCCCACCTGCTAAGTGCAAAGATGCAGGATATGTAAATTCCCGCAGATATGGTGGAGTGGATCAAAGACTACCTCACTGGGCGACCACAGTTTGTTCACTTAGATGGCTGCATATCTGATGTGGTGATGAGCAGCACCGGTGCACCTCAAGGAACTGTACTAGCACCATTCCTGTTTACACTCTACACCTCAGACTTCTGCTACAACTCAGGAACCTGTCACCTCCAAAAGTTCTCTGATGACTTTTCAATCATTGGATGCATCAACAATAATAACGAGGAGGAATACAGACACTTGATAAAAAGCTTTGTTGATTGGTGTAACAACAACTGTCTAAAGCTCAATATCAAGAAAACCAGAGAACTGGTGGTGGACTTTAGGAGGAACAGGAAGACCCCAGTCCCTGTCTCCATCCTTGGAGACGAAGTAGAGATTGTGGACTCCTACAAATACCTTGGAGTCCGCATTAACAACAAACTGGACTGGTCAAACAATACAGATGCACTCTTTAAGAAAAGACAGAGCAGACTGTTCTTCCTCAGGAGACTGTTCATTTGGTGTGTGCAACAAGCTACTGAAGATGTTCTATCAGTCTGCAGTAGCGACTGTACTGTTCATTGCAGTTGTGTGCTGGGGAAGTGGCATCAAGGCTGGTGAGGCCAACAGACTAAATAAGTTAATCAGGAAGGCAAAATCTGTTGTTGGACTGGAACTGGACAGTCTGGAGGCTGTGGCAGAGAGGAGGATGGTGGACAAAATAAACTCCATATTGGACAATCCTGCGGACCCACTTCATGAGGAACTGTGGCGAATGGGAAGTTCATTCAGCCACAGACTAATTCCCCCTAAAGCCAAGACTGAAAGATTCAGGAAGTCTTTTGTGTCCACGGCCATAAGACTCTATAATTCCTCAATATAAACAATAACGCACACACGCGCGCGCACACACACACACACACACACACACACACATGCATGTAAGCACACATACATACACACACACGCACACACACACACACAAACCCCCCCAAATAAATTGTTAATTACTGTATTACTTTATTAATTACTTTATGAATTACTATTAATCAATATAATTTAAATAATCTCAAATTTAATAACTGCTGTAACAACTGAATTTCCCCTTCGGGATTAATAAAGTACTTCTTCTTCTTCTTCTTCTTCTTCTTTATGATTTTCTAAAGACGACACACATTTGGATCATTTGAATTTAGCTTCTCCAAAGGAAGTGGCCTATGGGCTTATTGTACAATGTTGCACTTCCCAGCATTTCCCAGCAGCACATTCTCAGTCTAAAGGTGTGTCAGTTTCTGTAGTGTAGTGGTCATCTCTTTCGTCTGGCATGTGAAAAGTCCCTGGTTTAAAACCGGGCAGAAACAGAGATTTTTGCATTAACTGTTGCGGACAACTCAGTCTGAGTTTACCAAACGTAGCTGTGACCCAATCTCAGGTGATTAACTTGAACAGTTTGGATTCTACTCCCAGACTATAACTCTTAACTTAACGCTTAACTTAACTCAACGCTTAACTCTCTTCCTTCCTTATGTGTTTTGTCTGCACAATTGAGGCCTGCACTTATATTGGTACTAGCCACACAGTGACAAGAGCTGACTCTGCAGAGAGAATTCTTTGTCTGAGACTTGTAGTTTGTATGGGGTCTGTCATGGGGGGAATTTCAGTTTTCCTGCCTTAGCCTACAACCTTAAGGGCAAGTCCTTGACTGCCCCCTGCGGAGATGAGCTCATATCCCTTTTGACCTTGAAAAGACACTTCTATTGGAGACGCTAAAATCAAGTGTTCCCAATGTGCATGTTAGTTTGAGGAAATCATAAAGGAAACTCACCATATTTCATTGTAGCCAACAACTGTGTTTCTGTAGTGCAGTGGTTATAATGTTTGCCTCACACGTGAAAGGACCACATGCAGTGGATTTCAAAAATTATCACCTAAACCTTAACAAACGCATAATTTGCACTCACAACTAATTATGTGTAGTGTGTCCTGTTTTATGTAACACTGTAATGAGACAATATGGTGAAGGGCACAAGCAGATATTTTGTACATATAAACATTTCAGGGTTTTTACAGAGAAGTTTACAAGAACCCAAACAACACCGGGCTCATCTGGGATTCAAAACCTGGACCTCACACCCAAAGCGAGATTCATGCCCCTGAACAAATGAGCCATGTGTTGGTTTATTATCCTTCACATAACAGCTCACAAATCCTCTGTTTTGTAGTGTTTTTATTGTAGGTTTTATTTGAGGTTACTTGAGGCTTGGCAATTTTTTTTTTTTTTTTTTTGCAGTTGTATTTCATTTCACAGTGATTTAAAAATGGAATTTCATTGATTTAAGAACAGTAGCAAAAGACTTTGTGCTTTGACTACTACACAGACATATTTTTACTGGAGAGCAACATCAAGGTGTAGCCATTAAATCTACAGTGTCCAATGTAATTGTAGAATCCAATCGTCTCTGTGCTCTACCCCTATTTCCAGGAGCAACAGAGGGCACAGTGGATATGGAGGATATATGTATAGATATATATATATATATATAGACTCTATATATACCCAGAAACATTATTTAATCAACGAATACATGAATAAAAAACAGGATGGCCTCATACTTATATTAAAGAATAAATATACACTGACATAAATACAGAAACAATTGAATGCAATTCTTATACAACTTTTGCCTGATAGGAAACCAAAAACACTCAAGTAGAGTAGAATTGTAATATGTGGTGAAAAGGGCCAGAGGTCGTGTTTTTTTCATTTTTTCTTAAGTTAGGATTTTTTTTTTTTTTTTTTTTGGAAAGTTCCATTATCTTTACATATTTGACGTGACATTAGGGCAGAGATGGGCACTGAGGGCCAAGGCCCTGCTTGTTTTCCAACTAGCCCTGCCTTACCTCTGCTGATTATTAGCTGGATAGTGGATCTGCTTAGCATGTAAGAGGTAGTGGGATCGATGCCCACAAACTCTACAAGTCTTTAAAGCCCAATCTTAAGACTTCTGTATTATCAGATATCTGGCTTCATATGTGAACAACATGTATGAGCTCAGTCCAGACAAAGACAGCAGAATGTGTTATAGACAGAGTGAGTGTGAACTGCAAAAGTGCTGTCATCCTTTCACTCCTGCTTTCCTGACTGACATGTTTTCCATAAGCAGAAGTACAGGAGCCATGAAGTAGAGAAGTCAAAACTTTTATCCTTAGGTTGCTGATTCAACTCTGTCTTGAAGGATTGTGATTTTGGTTTGGTATCCACTGACATTGGATGGATGAATGTAAAAACAAGAGCTGATGATACGTGATCTGTGGTATGGTGTCAGGTTCTGGATCTGTGAAATAGTTGAACACCTGGCTGCTTTGTGATTCCTTTGATGGCAGACATCCTGAACAAATCCAGCTTTTTCCAAATAGCCAGGTTACTGCACTTTAGTCCCTCTAGCAGCTATATTTTCCATAGCAGTGTTATGTGAATTCAAAATTGATTCAGGGTACAGACACTGCATCCAAGTCTCCTCAGGAGATGTGGATTCAAATCCCTGACAAGACAACTTTGTTGTGGAGCAGTGTGTGTACTGTCCTCTATCACCATATCTTTCATCAGAGGTGAAGTCACATACAGTCATGTGAATTTCCTAGAGAAAAGAAAGCAAGTCCTGGTCATTGAGATACACATCAGTCCTTGTTTCCCCAACGGTCCCTGCCCTTCAGGTTTAACTTGATTGTCTGAACACATCTGAATCAGGTGATCAGCAGTGGGTAGGGGTAGGGGTAGGGCAGGGATAGTTGGAAAACAATCAGGCCAGTGGTTTTTAAGGACATGACTGTACAAATTTTGTTCTGCTCTAGACAGAACGTTGATGTTTGGCAGTAACAGTGGGACATTTCCTACTATGTTTGAAAAATCAGTGGGTTTGAATCCCAGGCAGTGGCATCAGTTCTCACATTCTCCATCAGACCTGTGATGCTTCACAACATGCTGCTCTACAACAAATATTGTCATCTGGATAGAAAACAGTCCCAACTTGAGTAATGAGACCAGCGTGTTAAAGAAGTGCAGCTCTGAAAAGGAGTTCCATCCATCCATCCATCTTCTTCCGCTTATCCGGGGCCGGGTCGCGGGGGCAGTAGCCGAATCAGGGATACCCAGACTTCCTTCTCCTTGGACACTTCCTCCAGCTCTTCCGAGGAGACACCGAGGCGTTCCCAGGCCAGCCAGGAGACATAGTCCCTCCAGCGTGTCCTGGGTCTTCCCGGCGGTCTCCTCCCGGTGGGACATGCCCGGAACACCTCCGCAGGGAGGTGCCCAGGAGGCATCCGAAACAGATGCCCAAGCCACCTCAATGGACTCCTCTCGATGTGGAGGAGCAGTGGCTCTACTCCGAGCTCAACCAGGGTGACCGAGCTCCTCACCCACCCTGTGGAGGAAGCTCATTTCAGGCGCTTGTATCCGTGACCCAGAGTTCATGACCATAGGTGAGAGCAGGAACGTAGATTGACCGGCAAATCGAGAGGTTCGCCTTCCGGCTCAGCTCCTTCTTCACCACCATGGACCGGTACACCAACCGCATTACTGCTGCCGATGAATCTCGTGCTCCGTCCTTCCCTCACTCGTGAACAAGACCCCGAGATACTTAAACTCCACCTGAGGCAGGATCTCTCCCCTGGCCTGGAGATGACAACCCACCTTTTTCCGATTGAGTACCATGGCCTCGGACTTGGAAGTGCTGATTCTCATCCCAGCCGCTTCACACTCGATTGCAAACCGCCCCAGCGCACGTTGGAGATCCTGGCTCGATGGAGCCAACAGGACAACATCATCTGCAAAAAGCAGAGATGAAATCCTGTGGTCCCCGAACTGGACTCCCTCCGACCCCTGGCTGCGCCTAGAAATTCTGTTCATAAAAGTAATGAACAGAACTGGTGACAAAGGGCAGCCCTGCCAGAGTCCAACGTGCACTGGGAACAGGTCTGACTTACTACCGGCAATGTGAACCAAGCTCCTGCTCCGTTTGTACAGAGACCGGATAGCCCTCAGCAAAGGGCCCCGGACCCCATACTCCTGGAGCACCTCCCACAGGATGTCACGAGGAACCCGGTCGAATGCCTTGTCCAAATCCACAAAACACATGTGGACTGGTTGGGCAATCTCCCATCAACCCTCGAGCACCCTCGAGAGGGTGTAGAGCTGAAAAGGACTTTGACAAACGAAGCTTCTTTGTGAAACAGGAGCAAGTAGGGAGGAGACAAGAAAGGAATCTAACCAGAAACAGTGTGGTCTAAGGTGCCAGACTCAAAATTTTGTTCCTTTCTACGCACAGGGTATTCTGTTCGCCAGGTGGAGGCGTGGGTTCAAACCCACTCCTGACAGGTGTTTTCATTTATTGATTTCCACCTGTACTTTGATAACATTCTCTGTCTCTCTCTTTGTAACGTCATTTTCTACTTGAATATGTACATGTAACAGTAACAACATTGAATCAGGTTAATGCAAAGATATTCTGCATTAACCTGATAGTCAATTGGCAGAACATAGGTGGATCCAAGTATACCACATTTACAGTTAAATGTGTGTTATACACAGCCTGGCTAGCTCAGTCAGTAGAGCATGATATTCTTAATCTCAGGGTTAGGGTTAGGTTTGAGCCCCACTTTGGGTGGTGGTGATTCTACAGGAGAGCTCCATGTGTTGAGAAGAGGTGATGTGACTTCAGGGGGGTAATAGGAGAAGGTGTTTCAGTGTCATTAAATAAACATAGATGAGTGACTGTATCATAAATGACTACAGAGTTGTTTCCAAACTGAAACAGTATTGACTAAGTGGAATTTCCACATAGACTCTGAGCATTTGGGCAGTCTAAGGAGGATGCTTGGCTCTAGGGTAACATTGGGCTTTTTGCGCCTCTCCTTCCATACCGACAACTCAGAGCATGGTCATAGCCAAAGTAAAGCCTTCTGTTGGACTTACGGTGGAAGGGTTAAGTTGAATTTCTCTCTTGAAACCAGCACAGCCCAACATGATGCTGGAACCCATGACCCTGAGAATAAAATTCACATGCTCTACTGACTGAGCTAGTGAAGCTGAAGTGCTATGTACTGCAAACAATGTCATGACTTAACCCTGTCATCCAGGCTTCCAAATAATTTTGTATTTTACAAAACAGCATAACAAGCCCCACCCACTACATTTCAGGGTTGCAACTGTGGTACTGTGCATCTGTGTTGAACTGGTTAAGTATGATATGCTCCTTATCCTGCTTTCCTTGAAGCTAAACCAGTATATCTGCATTGATATTGAAACTGTGAAATGAGTATTTGATGTTTACTTTGTGCTGCTACTTACTTTAAGATGTTTGGGGGACTGTCTCTGTAGATTTAACTGTGGTGTCACCGTCAGGCTGTTTATTCTTGCATTGGGTCACAGCTAACATTGGTAAGCTCAGGCTGAGTTTTCTTCAACAGTCAGTAAACAACCTCTTTTTCTGCCTGGTTCCAAACCAGGGTCATTTCACTTATCAGGCAAACACGAGGATCACTACAGTACAGAAACTGACACAGCCTTTGGTATCAGAACATGGTGCTGTAAAGTACAGAATTGCACAATAAGGCCATACGGCACTTATTTGGAGAAGCTAAATTCAAATGATCCACATGTGTGTCATCCTTAGGAAATCATAAAGGAGATCAGAGAGATATCTTGAAAACATGCAGCTGTGCTCCTGTAATGTAGAGGTTAATAGGTTTGCTTTAAACATCCAAGTCCCCTGCACAGCAGCCTAGAAAGCTGTAACAACTAAGTGCTGACACATGGCAATTTAAAACCACTTCTGCACTGTCCGAGAATCAAAGCCAGATCTCACACATGGCACGCAGGAACGCTTCCATTTCATCACCAATGCCTCTGCTCCTCCTACAAGCTGATGTCTTCACATCATGACACCTGATCTGACCATGAAATGTCAACATGCTCACTGTGCGCTGGGCACTTACCACTACCAGCTACTGAGAGGGGCTGCCCAAACACACCCAAATGAAAGTAATTAAAGTGGAATCATATGCAATATTATTACAATATTAATATACAGTATTAATAAAATACTATATTCACAATGCAATATATTCCTGTTACATTGATGTGACCCATCCATCTTCTATACCCACTTATTCCTGAACCAGGGTCACAAGGATCTGCTGGAGCTCTTTTTTGGCTGCCTGACTCAGATGTGACCACTTTAATATTTTGTATTAATACTAAAATATTTATATAATATAGTTTTTTTTTTTTACATCTTTGTAGACAGAAACAGCAACAGACTAACTCAACAACAGCAACACAACAGTCATCCAGGCCAGGTAGCTCCTTCAGCAACAACAGAGACTGACTGTTACACACTGAATGTCCACGTAGTATATACACAGAGGCTTCTTTTCAAATCATTTACACTCATCAACCTGTGAAATTAACACATTACCTGGAAAACTATGCCATGCATGAACTACCAAACTGAACAGTGAAATGAACTACTAACAGATTTGGACTTAAAGGAAAGTCTGTAAGTTGCTGCAACAGTGCTGTTATTTCCTCTGATTGATTTTTACAGCAGATGTGTCTCTCTCTCTCTCTGTCTTATATGGTTTCTGTCTCTTTCAATGAATGATGAACAACTCCTGTGCAGTCGAGCTGCTTCTTGTGTCAATGACACTTCTGAAGGTGTCTCTGTGACATCATGTCCAAGAATGTTTAGACATTAAAGAGATCAAAGGTCTGTCAGAGTTATGACACACACACACACACACACACTTTCTGACTTTACAATGATGCCTCTTGTACATCGTCTTATTATTATTATTGTGTCATTTCTAATCAAGAAAAAACTTGAAAACTGGTTGAATAAAAGTAACTTTAAGTCAGAATTTGCCAGGGGTATGAATAATTTCAGTTAATGCAGAATATCTTTGCAGGTGATTCAGTGTTGTTACTGTTACATGTACATACTCAGGTAGAAAATGACTTTACAAAGAGAGAGACAGAGAATGTTATCAAAGTACAGGGTAGAGCTCAGAAGATTAGTAAATTAGCTATTTAGAAAAATCTGGGTTTGTTTGTAGTCAGTTATTACTGAGGCACTGCTGAGATTTGAACACAAGATCTCCTGTTTACTAGACAGGAACATTAACCAACTAAGTCACAGTACCACTTACAAGCACACTTAAAATATATCTCCCTTAGTTTTAGACATTGGAACATGCAAGAACTGATTTTAGCTCTTGAGCCTAGAAAGTCCAGAAGGACGGTCCCTGTTCATATTTCCTTCCTGTCTCCTCTCTCCATTCTCCTGTTTCATAAAGGATTCATGTTTGTCAGCTCCTGTTCAGTGAATTAAATTCTCCAGTGAATGTCTGTAATAATCAGTATATTCCAATAGTAACTATCTGTGATTAGTTGTATGACCTGCATAAAATGAGATGCTGTACATTTTTTACCACTCTGTTGTTGCCACATGCCATGGTGGGTAAGTGGTTAGCACTGTTGCCTCACAACACGAAGGTCATGGGTTTGCAACTAAAATCTACTATTACACAGATGCAGCAATTGACATTACAATACACATCGAATGTGTCATCAGCTCTTGATTTTACATCCATCCTATGTCAGCAGATACACAGAACACAAAACCTAAACAATATTCCTTCAAGCCGGAGTTGAACCAGCGACCTAAGGATAACTGCTACTTCAACCTACAGTCCTCCGCTCTGCCAACTGAGCTATTGAAGGAAGCACACAGGGGTTTGGTGTTGAACTTTTCCACAGATGCATAAACTGACACTTAACTACACATTTGATACCAAAGCTCTTTTCTTAACTGCAGGATAACTGTCACTTCAACCTACAGTCCTCCACTCTGCCAACTGAGCACCTTGGACAGCATCAACAATGCTGAAATTTCATTGGCTATGACTCCTATATACAACTGGCCCCTGTGTGGAAGGCAGCTATGCTCACCACTACACCACCATCACTGTGTCCAAAGTTTTTACTACTCTTCTGAGGTATTTTCCATCCACCTCATCTGTTCTGCTCCTTGGCTCCTGTACTTCTGCTTATGGAAAACATGTCAGTCAGGAAAGCAGGAGTGAAAGGATGACAGCACTTTGGCAGTTCACACTCACTCTGTCTATAACACATTCTGCTGTCTTTGTCTGGACTGAGTTCATACATGTTGTACAAATATGAAACCAGATATCTGATAATACAGAAGTCTTAAGATTGGGCTTTAAAGACTTGTGGAGAATGTGGGCATCGATCCCACTACCTCTTACATGCTAAGCAAGCGCTCTACCACTTGAGCTAATTCCCCACATCTGATGCAGATCCATAATCCAGTTTACAATTTGCACAGACTGTCCACATGTTTCATGAATTCAGAAAGACCCTGAACTATGATCTTTTTCCTATCACACTGAGCTAGTTTGGACTTTTCCTGACCCTCTGGGTTTTTCAAACTAATCTGTTTTTTAATAGTCTAATTTAGAATTTTCTCAAAATTCAGACTTTTTTTGCTAGGAGTTCTGGCTTTCTTCTCAGAAATCACTAAAGTAGCATAACATAACTTCTTCTTTTTGTTTCATGTTCTCATTCTTGCACCAGAATAGTTTAACCAATAAGCAGATGGAACTTTCACATGACTTGCAGTGATGCATTTTGGTTTGCTTAATAAGCTGAAGCTCTTCAGCAGTCTGATTTCTAACTATATCCTCAATATATATGACTGCACACAGGTGTAGATGGGTGGTTGGCACTTATGTTCCTCAAGAAAAACTGCACTGCTTGTTTTCCAAATATAAATGGTGCACCCACTGCTGACTAACTGGATCAGGTGTGGGCCATCAGAACCTACTTAATTAGTCATCCGCCCTTATCTGAGACAGGATGGTACAGCTTCTGATTGGCTAAACACATCTGATACAGGCAATCACTAGTATAAAGGTGAAGGAACAAAGGTTGCACCCTCCTGTTCTAGATGAACCATAAAGAAACCCCTGCCTCATGTGAGGTTTGAACTCACAGCCTTCAGATTATGAGACTGACGCGCTGCCAACTGCACCAACGAGGCAAAAAAAGCTGTGCTAATAGACAGTCACAAGTCAACTACTTATAATTTAGCTTATGTACAGTTTTTATCCATCCATCCAGCCATGATCTACACCCACTTATTCCTAATTAGGGTCACAGGGATCTGCTGGAGCCTATTACAGTTTTATATACAGTTTTTAGTATTGATACAAAACATTAAAGGAAGCACACAGTGGTTTGGTGTTGAACTTTTCCACAGATGCATAAACTGAACACTAGACGCCAAGTCTCTTTTCTTAACCGCACAAACTGCATGTATAGTGAGTAATGCGCTTGTTTAGTTCCAGGGAAGAACCAAAGAGGATGAAGAGCCCATCATACTTAACCAGTTCAATGAAGAGCAGCACCAACCAACTGCCTTGCAACATTAAGGTGAAGCAAGTGAAAGTGAAAGTGACTTATATGGCCAAGTACAGTGAGTATTTGTGCTTTTTAACCCACCCAAGTGCACACACACACACACACACTCACACCGTGCAAACACAGTGGGCAACCAATGCTGCAGTTGTGGTATTGAGGGCAGACAGGGCACTGGCTATTCACTCTGTGCCACCAACAATTCCTGCA
Source organism: Mastacembelus armatus (assembly GCF_900324485.2). Classification (NCBI taxonomy): domain Eukaryota; kingdom Metazoa; phylum Chordata; class Actinopteri; order Synbranchiformes; family Mastacembelidae; genus Mastacembelus; species Mastacembelus armatus. The sequence goes on along the minus strand of NW_022872898.1, from coordinate 258,384 downwards.
TGAACTTGTTTCAGCTTTTCATATGTCGGTGTCTACCCCAGAGATTATTTGTTCTCATTATGTGTGTGAAGATCCTCAGTTGTCCAGGAGTTATCTAAAGGTTGAGTCATGGCAACTGGACTTTCAATTGCCATGACTCAACCTTTAGTTTCATTATTTATGTACTGTGTCCAAACCCTTAGCCCATTTGGTATGCTCCTACCTTGACTTATTGACCTGTTTTTAGACCGGTTTGTTCAAAGTACAGAAAGCTGAAATGCTAATGAGGCTACACCCAAACTTGCCCCATGTCAGAACGAATGTTAATGATTCTATTCATTCCTCATTAACTCATGATTACAGTGAATCCAACAGCTCACTGGAAGTGTTAAGTGTCCACTGGACACACAATATTGTTCTTTTAATGAGGCTGGTCAAAAACAACAGCAACAGACTTGCAACAATCAGCTCCATTCATTCACACATCAGTGGGCTGCATTCAGGCTATTTGCATAGTTACTAAAGCTGAGAATTGCACCATCATGGGTGATGGCTCTCAGACCTGGGAAGGGGTTGGCAGAATGTCATTACTTGTAAAAACACATTTCAAATCCAGTTCAAATAAAATCAGTTCATTCCTGCTCATGTCTAAACATGTTATGGCTAAACTGAATTCATCTGTTTGTACCAGAGTTTAAACAGTGTCAAAGTACAAGTGAATTTGTTATTTCTTGGCCTAATATGTCACCTGTAAAACACTGCCACACACAGTTTGTTGGAAGTACTCACCAAAAGTTGGGACACCTGTAGGAATTGTTTGCATCCATATTCAAGGCTCCATTTACTTCTAGTCAAGTTGGTCACCCTAAGTAACATACATAGCAGTTCAATCTTGTTTTCTAAAAAAACAAATTTGGAACCAGAACAGAGAGTGGCAAGACAGAGAAAAGGGACTAGAATAGCCTTTTCTTTTCTTTCAGCCTATATACAGTATTAGGGTGACCAAGCGTCCTCTTTTGCCCGGACATGTCCACTTTTTACGTCCTGTCCGGGGCGTCCTGGCGGGTTTTATAAATTCACGAAAATGTGCAAACAAAATTGATTGAAGTTAAAGACACACCCAATGAGAGACAGCAGAAAACAGTGCAAAATATCTCACAGAAACCCTGGCAAAAAACAATGTGTCGGAAAAATGCATTGCATTTACTGGAGACAATTGCAACACAAATGTTGGAGGAATCCGACGTGATGAAGCTGGAAAGAATGTGTTTGCAAATTTGAAGAGTTTGCTGCAAAACAAGACTATGATCGGTGTGGGTTGCCCAGCACACATATTGAATAATTGTGCACACCATGGGGCAGGCACAATAGAAATTGACATTGAGAATATCATATTCAAAATGTACCAGTACTTTCACATTTACACTGTGCACACTGAGACGTGACGTCACATGTGACGTCACAAAGTAAGAGGAATCTGGGAGAGCTGATGACTTCATCATCTTTCATCCTCTGAAACACACACAGACACTTTTGTGTTTGTCCTTTTGTCATATTTCCACATTAGCATTGAGTTTGCTTCAACATCCTCCATGGGATTGAGTGACAGGTAAGTTGAAAGCGGTGGAAAATAGTTTGATATATTGCACTGCAAAGAATTAAGAAACCAGCTGCAGTATGTCTGTGAATACACCTCAGGATTCAGTGCTTAGTAAATTAGGACTGAGCCTTTTACCAGTGGACACTGAAACCAACTAATAGTCAGGGACAGAGTTACAGTGTTTTTTAACAGTAGTGTATTTTTCTCAATATCTAGCAGTAGGTTTAGATCAGAACAAATATAGCAGCTTTGGAAGCAGCAGGACTGAAAATGTGGTAGTGACAAGATAAAGCCTTGGTGGGCCCTGTGTTAATGAAATGAAACTCAGATCAAGTGTCATGTACAGAATACACACATTCCATCCATCCATCCATTTTCAATACCTGCTTATTCCTTAACCAGGGTCACCAGGACCTGCTGGAGCCTATCCCAGCTCTCTTTCAGGTGGAAGGCAGTGGTACACCCTAGATAAGTCACCGGTCCATCACAGGGCTGAATACACACATTGCTATGTGAATTCATGTTGTGTTCATCTTCTCCTCTCTGCTCTCTCCATCCTCCAGAGTCAAGTTCCTGATACATGATGCTGTGCAACCTTGTGTCAACAATGTGCCTAACCCTTACACTATTCTTTCACGGGTGCCTTCATCAGCTCAGTGGTTTTCAGTTGTTGAGCTGGCTAATGCTTTCTTTACTGTGCCTGTTCACTCGGACAGTCAATTTTGGTTTGCTTTTCAGTTTCAAGGGAAAACATGGACATGGACTCGTCTGTGTCAGGGTTATTGTGAAAGTCTTGTTTTGTCTCCTGACAGTGCCTTGCTGCAGTATGTTGATGATGTTTTGGTGTGTGCACCCACTCGGGAGCAGTGTGAGGCAGACACTGTTGACACTGTTTTGTTGAAGCGTTCGGCTGCAGAGGGCCACAAGGTCAGTTTGTCAAATCTTCAGTTTGTACAGCGTGAAGTGATTTTCCTTGGTCATGTGATTACTGCAGAGGGGAAGTCTCTGCCCCCCAAAAGAGTGACAGCAATTCAAAACCTTCCTAGACCTCAGACAAGGAAGAAGATGATGTCATTTTTGGGCATGTGCTCCCTTTGCAGAAATTTTATTCCTAATTATGTTGTTTTGGAAGCTCCATTGAGCTCACTAATCCATGGCAAATAACTTCAGCCACATGACACTGTTATCTGGACACCTGAAGCAGAAAAGGCTTTTGTTGACAAGCATGTAAATTGGCAGAAGATAAATCTGTGACGATTTGGGTAGGTTCTAGATATGTGTTTGGCATAACACATGACTATGGTGCTGTTTGGTGTCACAGACACTTTTTAAAATCTGGTGGAAAACCTATTCTTCATTATGATAAAGTTGCAGATCTTCTTGATGTGTTGCTGTTGCCTGAACAAATATCTGTCTGCAAATGTGCAGCCCACACTAAGGGTAATGACTCTGTTTCCAGGGGCAACCGCAAAGCTGATGCAGCTGCAAAGGTCACAACTTTGAGACCACTCCAACTTGACACTATCTGTTTGTCTTCTGACTCTCCACCTCTCTCCCTCTCAGCTCTGCAAAGTTTCTCTTCACCACAGGAGAGAAAAGCCTGGAAGCGGCTGATGCTGAGTACAGGGATGAAGTTTGGTGGGGACCTAACGGCAAAGCTTGTCTTCTGAAACACTTTTTCTCTCATTTGGAAAAGTTGACACATGGGCTGGATCATGCGTCAAAAGGGGGGATAGTAGCAGCAATAAGAAAAAATTGGTTTGTGAAAGGTTTTGCATCCTATGCACAGAAATTTTGTCAGTCCTGTATGATTTGTGCTACATATAACAGCAGCTGCACACACACACAGGCTCAAGCAGCACATGTACCGCCTACAAGACCTTTTGAACACTTGATGATGGACTTCATTGATCTCACTCCGGCTGAAGGGAAGAAATACTTTTTGGTTATGGTTGACATGTGGTCTAAATGGAATGAACAGACTACGACTTCTGGATAGTTGGCTGAAACACCAGCCTACATGCAAAGAGACACTAAATATAATGTTGCTATCTATACTGATCACATTTGTATTAAATCCCCTAATATAGGTTTTGCTTACTGAACCAACATTTCATAGATCTAATGGTTCTGTTTACTCCTCAGATACACCAATGAACTCATGGGCAGCAGCAGTTCGGATGGTAGGAAGAAAATTCACTAACACCTCTTGTTATGTTTGTGCAGCAGTTCCTCATGCACGCGGGCATGCAGTTCCGACGGTTCCAGTACCAATGAACATCTCGGAAATAATATCGGTCTTGGTAACGTTCACCATTGGCCATTTCACTAATGACACTGTGGTTGTTAATGACTGTCATACAGACAACAGACGTGGGTGTTATTAACTATTCTGACATGTGATGGAGATGGATAAACACCTCTCAGCTGAGGACCAGTTTCCAACCGTTTATGCACAAACCAGTGTTGACAACCTCAGGTCATGATCATTTTGCACCACCAGTGTGTTTCTCACTACTCTGTGCCTATACCAAAGTTAATCTAGGTAACTCTGAAAACTGCAATTACACCTTAAATGCTACATGTGGTTTATATTCTTCTTGGCCATGTTCCCATCCTGATAATATACCTTACTTGTCTTGGTTTAATGTTTCTCTTCCATGCAAAAAGAAATCTTCTTCATCACCTTATTACAGGACAGGATGGGCTTACACTACCTATTGACTGCTCAGGGGGGTTATGTCATGTAATTGGCCAAGAGTGTTGTACGTTAGTCCCATCTGATTTCGATAACATTACTGATGTGGTCGTGGGCGTTTTCTAACTTTTCGGCTCAATACGTGCGCATCGATCAACCACACACGCCTGAGGTGCTTGAGATGTACGATTGATGTACGATTCTGATTCTGATTGGGAAGGTGCCTCTACTGTGTGAGTCTGCAGTGTGTCTGACATGTAAACAGCTGTCACTGATTTAGATTTTTCCATATTAGTACATTTTTATTATTATTCATTTTACAGGAATATGAGTATTATTCTCTCTGACTTTGCTTAGCTTTACACTCAGGGATGTCTGTGTTCCACAGAAACAGCACTGCTAAATTTCTATGACCTTTTGTAACAAGGTACATTGAAACGTTTTAGTATTTGTACTTCTGATGTTGTGGTCAGTCTGGGGATCAATATATGATCCAGAGGAGGGAAATGTAATGGAAAAAATGAGTTTCAATGATTGATTATTCTTACTGATTATGATTTTTATTGTTTCTTACTGTATTCTTGGTTTTTCAGACTTAATTATTTGATTATGTGAATGATTATCTGCATTTACTTTGCATGTGTGTATAAGTAGCGGCCTCAGGCTAATAGGAACTAAGCAACTGGGGAACAACTTGGGAAGACTCTGATCAATTGTGTTCTATTCTGTTTTGCTCCTTTCTTGCAAGAAATATATTCAGAAAAAGACAGTCTGTCTGCACCCTCTTTATTGCTCATCCAACAGGTTGTGCCATTTGTGCCAACATTTTACTGTTCTCAAAACATCCAAACATAAAAGAAGGAACCTCCATTACCCACCAGAATAAAACATCCATCCATTATCCATACTCACTTATTCCTACTGGGGTCCATGGGATCTAGTGGAGCCTATCCCAGGTCTCTTCAGGTGAAAGGCAGGGGTACACACATGTCACCAGTCCATCACATGGTCACATATAGACAGACAATGGGCAATTTAGAATCACCAGTCAACCTGACATACATGTTTTAGACTGTGGGAGGAAACCAGAGTACCCACCAGCATGAAAACTCCACACATAAAGGCCACTGCAGGGTTTCGGACCAGGAACCCCCTTGCTGTGAGGCAACAGTGCTAACTACTCACTCACCATGGCTGGTTAGGTCAGTTGGTTAGAGTGTGGTGCTGATAACATCAAGGTCCTGGTTTTAAGCCCCATACTGTATCTATACCCGCTTATTCCTAATTAGGGTCACAAGGATCTGCTGGAGCCTACCCCAGCTTTCTTTCGGTGAAAGGCAGGGGTATACCGTGGACATGTCACCAGTTTATCACAGGACCAATATCAAATATTTCTTTTTAAAATGAAATAGTTAAATTCTTAAAACAACACATTGTTTTATGTTTTAAATATATCTAATTGAACACCTGAGTAAGTTGTTGTGCCTGAGCGATTAAGGCGAGGGGCTTGAAATTCATTGTGCTCTCGCTGCACATGTTCAAATCCTGTTTACAGTGATATGTTACTTAGAAACTCACTACATTAATGTGTTTTATTGCCTTAGTGGACTTTGAGGACTGAAACAAGCATTTGCTGTGTGTGTTCCAGTTAGGTTAGGTTACTGCTGACATCATGTCTCATCTGAATGAGAAGAAATCAACAAACACAGTGTGTTGTCAGTCTTGTGTTGATGTCAGTTCTGTCTTAAGACAGTGTTTCCATAGTAACAGAGGTTAGGTTATGGTTCAGCGTAGCAGAGAAAACAGGGGCCTGTTTCAGAAAGTGGGTTTAGTGAAAACTCAGTTTGTTAAACCTGAGATGAGGGATAGTCAAGGTTTTTGGTTCCACAAAGCGTGTTCAGATTGACTCTGAGTCAGTAACTGATGGTACCTTACTCTGCGAACCAAACCTGCTTGTTGGCAGGTTTTATAAACCCTGAGTTGTTTCTGAGCCAATTGACATTCAGACTGAAGAAGAGGCTGGAGATGTGGAGTGCCCTTTTTTTGAGGAACCCATTGATACAGAAGCACAATTGCTTTGCAGAATTCTGTGTCAAGAGAGGATAATCAAACCTCATACAGAAGGTGAATACTTGTAATGTTTCCCCTGGTCTTAAGATTTTGTTCAGGAGTATATGTGTGGAAGTTCCACTTAGTCAATTCTGTTTCAAATTGGAAACATTTCTGTAGTCATTTATGATACAGTCATCTATATTTATTTAATGACACTGAAACTCCTTCTCCTATTACCCCCCTTTGGTTGTAAATATAAAACCAAAGGTATACTTGGATCCACCTATGTTTGAGAAGTCAAGTATATGTTTGAGAAGCTAAATTCAAATGATCTAAATGTGTGTCATCTTCTACATGTCCAATTTGATGGAGAGCAGTTTGTCCAGTGTCTTCCTGTTACTTACCAGAACAAACATATCCACATCACTGCTGATAGAATGTGCAGTCCATAGTCTTCAGTTCTCACTCCTTTAGTATCTACGGCCTGGCCATAGATATACTGGCTCAAACATCACTCATCAAATGCCACTCCTGAGAAACCAGTCCTCCTGCTGTGATGTTTCTCAATAAGGATGGGTGATGGATTAGATGGATTCCATTGTGGTCTCCCCATGCAGGATTGAGTCCTGCTGACAATGAGCTGTTATTTGTAACTCATCCTGTTAGTGTCTCATAGAGTTGGCGGAAAAACAGTTTTGGTCCAAGTTGATGGTCAGTTGGGCTCCAACCTAACCCTAACCCTGAGATTAAGAATATCATGCTCTACTGACTGAGCTAGCCAGACTGTGTATAACACACATTTAACTGTAAATGTGGTATACTTGGATCCACCTATGTTCTGCCAATTGACTATCAGGTTAATGCAGAATATCGTTGTAGTTGATTCAGTGTTGTTACTGTTATGTGTACATATTCAAGTAGAAAATGGCTTTACAAAGAGAGAGACATAGAATATTATCAAAGTACAGGGTAGAACATTAGTAATTCAGCTATTTAGAAAAAGCTGTTTTTTGTTTTTTTTTTACAATGTCACAAAGCAGTAACAAGAACTGCTTCTGTACATGTGTTTTGCAGTATTTCCTTCTTGTACTAAGTGTCATTTCAGTGTATGGGAAGAGAAAACCAGGACTCATTCTATTTATAGCGAGTTAATAATGAGGTACTGCTGGGATTTGAACCCAGGATCCCCTGTTTACTAGACAGGTGCTTTAACCAACTAAGCCACAGCACCACTTGTAGCTAACCTTAAAATATAGCAGCTGTAGTAACAGGCTCCTCTCCATGTTCTGTAGAACTGAAAGGTTCAAGAGGTCATTCATTCCTGGGGCTATAAGACTGTATAACAGCTCCTGTTGAACCTGTGCACTTTATTACTTGCATTGCAAGTATCTTTTTAACTATTTATTTGTCTGTCTGTTTTTATTGTTTTATTTGTATAATGTGGCATTGCGTGGTCTCTGTGCTACTGGACACTTGAATTTCACCTCTTGGGTATGAATAAAATATTTATCATCATCATCATCATCATCATCATCATCAAAGGAGTCACAGAGCAGCCAGGTGTTCAACTATTACACAGATCCAGAAAGTGACATCATACCACAAATCAGATGTGTTATCAGAACTTGATTTTACATCCATCCAATGTGAACAGATACACAAGATACCAAAACAAAACAACATTCCTTCAAGTTAAAGTTGATACAGCGATCTAAGGATAAAGGATAATTTTCAAGTACATGAGAGACAGGTGGAGCAGACATGGAGATGTTGTTACTGTGTTCTGTCACCATGCAACACACCAGCTGATGCAAGTTTGACATCACCAACTCTTAGAGTGTTGGTTTCAAATTAAATTACTTTCCTGTCAATCACCCCAGGTGGGACTTGAACCCACAATCCCTGGCTTAGAAGGCCAGTGCCCTATCCATTAGGCCACTGGGATTATAAATGACCTAGTTTGAATATTGTAACCAGACAGTTCCATTACAATGTCAGTTGCAACATCAAGGTGTAGCAGAGGATGATTTCAATCCATTGACCTCTGGGTTATAGTGACAGTTATCCTGCAGTTAAGAAAAGAGCTTTGGTATCACATGTGTGGTTCAGTGTCCGTTTATGCATCTGTGGAAACGTTCAACACCATGACCACTTCACCACAGAAACTGACGCAGACTTTGGCATGAGAACATGGTGCTGGAAATACAACATTGTACAATAAGCCCATAGTGCACTTCTTTGGAAAAGCTAAATTCAAATGATCCAAATGTGTGTCATCTTTAGGCAATCATAAAGGAGAGCAGAGAGATTTCTTGAGAACATACAGCTGTGCTCCTGTACTGTAGAGGTTTACATCTTTGCTTCAAACAACTCTTATTCTGTAAGCTGGTTCATTTGTTACAAACCTATGAAGTCACACAGAGGTGTCGCCCAAACATACCCATATCTCTGTCCATAGTTTATACTCACATTTTGTAATACTCATGAAGGATTCTTAATGACACTGTAATGTTAATGGTCACAAGGAGTGGCAGCTTTATGTGCTTATCTTACACAGTAGTGTTTTAGCTGTAGACAGTTAGTCACTGTAGCTGTTTGTGTCTGTGTTAGTGTTTGGTACCAGCCTGAAAACAACTGCAGCCGCTGTATTTATTACCGTGTTGTGATCACTGTGTATTTACGTACATTAACCATTAATGTGCCAAATTTACCAGAGAAGGGCTTTCAGCTAACATAGATCTGAAGTTTCTCTGATCCAGTGGATCCAGTTCCACATCAGCATTGCAACCTGCCACAAATTTCCAATCTTATCTTCCCCTTTGCTGCTGATGAGACATGTTCAGTAACACCCATTGTCCACATGCTGGATTCTGTGAAATCCCTTCAGTCATTTTTCACTATTTTGTCTCCATTTGTGTGGTAGTGTGGCCGAGCGGTCCAAGGCGCTGGATTAAGGCTCCAGTCTCAGTTGAGGCGTGGGTTCAAATCGCACCACTGCCAGTTCTTTGTTCTCAAAGTGAAGTCTGTGAAAACTTTTCTCATTTCAGGAGCTTCTCCTTAACTCATTGTGATTTGAATATCAGTGAAAGACAATACAGTTAGACATAACTGTGAAACTGTTTCTTGTTCTGCTTAGTGTCACATGACAGAACTCGCCCTTGTTGATGTTACAGTTACTATGCACAAAGCCCTCTCTCTTTCCTAAGTATGTCTTATTAGAATTGCCAGTGTTAAAGCCGCAACCTAAGGATAACTGCCACTTCAACCTACAGTCCTCCGCTCTGCCAACTGAGCTATTGAAGGAAGCACACAGTGGTTTGGTGTTGAACTTTTCCACAGATGCATAAACTGACACTTAACTACACATTTGATACCAAAGCTCTTTTCTTAACTGCAGGATAACTGTCACTTCAACCTACAGTCCTCCACTCTACCAACTGAGCACCTTGGACAGCATCAACAATGCTGCAATTTCATTGGCTATGACTCCTATATACAACTGGCCCCTGTGTGGAAGGCAGCTATGCTCACCACTACACCACCATCACTGTGTCCAAAGTTTTTACTACTCTTCTGAGGTATTTTCCATCCACCTCATCTGTTCTGCTCCTTGGCTCCTGTACTTCTGCTTATGGAAAATATGTCAGTCAGGAAAGCAGGAGTGAAAGGATGACAGCACTTTGGCAGTTCACACTCACTCTGTCTATAACACATTCTGCTGTCTTTGTCTGGACTGAGTTCATACATGTTGTACAAATATGAAACCAGACATCTGATAATACAGAAGTCTTAAGTTTGGGATTTAAAAACTTGTGGAGAATGTGGGCATTGATCCCACTACCTCTTACATGCTAAGCAAGCGCTCTACCACTTGAGCTAATTCCCCCACATCTTAACGATGCAGATCCATAATCCAATTTACAATTTGCACAGACTGTCCACATGTTTTCATGAATTCAGAAAGACCCTGAACTATGATCTTTTTCCTATCACACTGAGCTAGTTTGGACTTTTCCTGACCCTCTGGGTTTTTCAAACTAATCTGTTTTTTAATAGTCTAATTTTGAATTTTCTTAAAATTCAGACTTTTTTTGCTAGGAGTTCTGGCTTTCTTCTCAGAAATCACTAAAGTAGCATAACATAACTTCTTCTTTTTGTTTCATGTTCTCATTCTTGCACCAGAATAGTTTAACCAATAAGAAGATGGAACTTTCACATGACTTGCAGTGATGCATTTTGGTTTGCTTAATAAGCTGAAGCCCTTCAGCAGTCTGATTTCTAACTATATCCTCAATATATATGACTGCACACAGGTGTAGATGGGTGGTTGGCACTTATGTTCCTCAAGAAAAACTGCACTGCTTGTTTTCCAAATATAAATGGTGCACCCACTGCTGACTAACTGGATCAGGTGTGTGCCATCAGAACCTACTTAGTTAGTCATCCGCCCTTATCTGAGACAGGATGGTACAGCTTCTGATTGGCTAAACACATCTGATACAGGCAATCACTAGTATAAAGGTGAAGGAACAAAGGTTGCACCCTCCTGTTCTAGATGAACCATAAAGAAATCCCTGCCTCATGTGAGGTTTGAACTCACAGCCTTCAGATTATGAGACTGACGCGCTGCCAACTGCACCAACGAGGCAAAAAAAGCTGCAATAATAGACAGTCACAAGTCAACTACTTATAATTTAGCTTATTTACAGTTTTTATCCATCCATCCAGCCATGATCTACACCCACTTATTCCTAATTAGGGTCACAGGGATCTGCTGGAGCCTATTACAGTTTTATATACAGTTTTTAGTATTGATACAAAACATTAAAGGAAGCACACAGTGGTTTGGTGTTGGACTTTTCCATAGATGCATAAACTGAACACTAGACGCCAAGTCTCTTTTCTTAACCGCACAAACTGCATGTATAGTGAGTAATGCGCTTATTTAGTTCCAGGGAAGAACCAAAGAGGATGAAGAGCCCATCATACTTAACCAGTTCAATGAAGAGCAGCACCAACCAACTGCCTTGCAACATTAAGGTGAAGCAAGTGAAAGTGAAAGTGAAAGTGACTTATATGGCCAAGTACAGTGAGTATTTGTGCTTTTTAACCCACTCAAGTGCACACACACACACACACACACTCACACCGTGCAAACACAGTGTGCAACCAATGCTGCAGTTGTGGTATTGAGGGCAGACAGGGCACTGGCTAACCAACAATTCCTGCATGAACTTGTTTCAGCTTTTCATATGTCGGTGTCAACCCCAGAGATTATTTGTTCTCATTATGTGTGTGAAGATCCTCAGTTGTCCAGGGGAAGTTATCTAAAGGTTGAGTCATGGCAACTGGACTTTCAATTGCCATGACTCAACCTTTAGTTTCATTATTTATGTACTGTGCCCAAACCCTTAGCCCATTTGGTATGTTCCTACCTGGACTTATTGACCTGTTTTTAGACTGGTTTGTTCAAAGCACAGAAAGCTGAAATGTTAATGAGGCTACACCCAAACTTGCCCCATGTCAGAACGAATGTTAATGATTCTATTCAGTCCTCATTAACTCATGATTACAGTGAATCCAACAGCTCACTGGAAGTGTTAAGTGTCCACTGGACTCACAATATTGTTCTTTTAATGAGGCTGGTCAAAAACAGCATGAACCTCAGCATTGCTACAACAGGGATCAGGCCAAGATGAGGAAGTTCTACTATCTGCAGGAAGTAGCTGTTGACTTGACAATGTCTAATTATTTTCATCACAAGCTCAACAAATGTTTAGCAAATATACAGAACCACTGTCTGATAGGCTGGTCACCGACCACCAAAACATTAGCTGAATAACTGGCTAATCATTGAACACACACAACATCTGCTTCTAAATGTCATAATGAACCTGAAGCTGTGATTTAGGCCATTTTGGTTCACTCCCTTTTCTGTGCCCTGAGTCGTTATTTCTGCCTGTTCCTGATCACTTTGTCTTTAACAGGAGCAGTCACATCCATAAAATGTTGAAATATTGCTGCTTTGTTTTTCCTTTACAGACTTTAAGATACGACAAAATGACAAACTACAAAGAAAATGTATAATGTGACATTTTTATTAAAACCTTATTTACTTGGTTTTTCATTTGTGCATGAACATGAAAACACAGCAATGGACGCAGACACACAAACACGTCAGTACAGATTAGATGGGTCAGCCCGGGCGCAAACGTGTCCGCGCTGGTTTTACGCACAGACCATGGAGGGTTTCTGCAGGCGATTACGAACTGAAAGTCAACCAGAGCATCAAATACTGAACCCGCCACATTGTGTCTCAGTTGTCAGTTGATTTTACCACAATGTGGAGAATAACAGAGTTTTGTCAGAAGCTCCTGGGTTCACACACAATTACTATGGCTGGCCAGCACAGGTGAATGTACTAACTAAAACAAAGCATTTGCTTTCTAGCTAGTAGGAACCAGTCGGTGGTATCAGTTAGCATCAAGAAATGCTGCATTCATCACAAGGTCTGTGGCCTTCAGTCATACCGTCCTGTGAGAGCTTGATCCTGTCTGATCTCAGAAGATAAACAGATGAACTCGGTCAGTATTTTAACGGGTGACTGCCTGGGAATACCAGGTTCTGTAGGCATTTTCTCTATTGCGCCTTAGCCAGTAAAAGGCGGTGCTAATGAGCCCTGCTGGACCTGGTTAAAAAGAAAACAGAAACAATTGTTGATGTTTCCAGTGAGGAACAGGACACGCTTCTGCTTCTTGCTTCTGAAGAGTGCAGACGCCTTTCTGCTTCTCCTGCTTCTCCCAGTTTTACTTTGCTTTTATTCCTTTTGATTCCATTTATTTTCAGCCAATGAAATTACATTTGTAACATTTTTTACCACTTTTTTGACTGCACTTAGAATTTTAGTGAGGATTTTACTTTTCTTTTCAACAACTAATCTGGCCTATTGAGCGACTAAGCCATGGATAGTTTATTTTTCAACATGTCTGGAAAAGAAAACACATTGTGGCAAAACTGCCGGATATATCTTCAGTAAATCAGTGTGTTACAAATGCAGGTTCTTGCTCTGGAATCTGAAAAAGGACTTCATGACACATTTCTGTTCAGACCCAGTGGTAAGAAGGCAAAACCTGTTATCAATAATAAGTGCTATGTTGACCAAAATGCTACACTGTACTATACACTGTGCCATGGTCACTCATACAGTAGCTCTCCTCCCCCATATCATCTCAAAACACCAAAATTCATCTGGCTTCTTGCATTGAACACATGGCTGTCCAAGGCCTGTGAGATAAGAGGGGTGCAGTTCATTGATAATTTCAATGAAATTATGCCAAAACAATTTCTTGTTTTGGCAATGTGACGACCTGTTCAAGGGAAAGGACGCATATCTGAGCAGGAGTGGAGTGAGACGCCTAACGGATAACCTCCTCCACTCTCTGAGGCACCAGCCTGGGTCTGGACAACCGTCTGAACAGCCAAAGGTTCCTCTGAGAGAAGAGAGGAGTGAAGGAAGCACTCATACCTCACCAGCAACGGACCCCTCATCAGCCAAGGAATCCCTCTCAACAGCACCTTCATTGGTGCCCCCTCCAACCCCCCCGCTGCATCCATATCCTCTGCAGACTGATCATTGTCCATCCCATCCCCAGCTTCACCAATGGGACATGGACATGGACATGTTCATGTCTTACCTACACATGATTCCTTTTTAAAGATGCTCGAGGGATCACACCCCACCCATCTCCTCCTCCTGGGGCTTGGTGTGATTCCCCTATTTTTCTACTCTGAATTCTTTATTTGATTCTTGGTCAATGATGCAATAACATGTGTTCTCTAATGTATACAACCACAGTCTCTAAGGCCTACTCAGGCATGTCCCATCTTTGTCTATGTATGGTCTTAAGTGCAGGTCATTAATCACACATGTCCTCTTGGATTCTTGTGGGTACTTTACTTTATATAGATATGCTTTTAAAAGACACACACACACAGGACACATATTCAGCACATCCATGAGATAATACACAACAGCTCATCTTTACATTTCAGTGACTGTCGTGTTTTGTGTCATTCAAATTTCATTTATCCTATTTTTTGCTTCTGTTCTCCTTTTTTGAAATTTCAGCTTAAAGTAGGAAATGAATCCCAGTCTCCCACATCAAAACCCCGAGCTTAGTCTCCCACCCATCCACTCTAACAACCACCTTTTCCCAACAGAGAAGTAAAACAGCCTGTGAGATCAGAGGTGGTTGGTTTGCAGGACAGTGTGGTCACAGAGAGGATGATGAATGCAGCATTTATTGATGTCTACCCTCTGTACCAACGCTGGTTTGTACTAACCAGAAAGTGGTGGTCTTTCTGTAGACCCATTAGTTAGTTCTCATCATCATCGGCTTCTTTATATCAAGGTCAGAGGCTCTGAAGCCAATCCAGACTGACATTGTAATGAAACTTTATGGTTACAATTTTCAACAGGGTGCTGTGAGGTCCCAGTGGCCTGATGGATAAAGCACTGGTCTTTTAAACCAAGGATTTTGGGTTGGAGTCTCACCTGGGGTGATTGAAAGGAATTTATTGCTATAAAACCTGTGTTCTGGAAGTTGATCTTACCCATCCTGCAGCTGAAGGGTTATGGACTTATCAAGTATGAAGTACAATAACAACACACTCACCTCTGGAAATCTGCTCCATCTCTCTGGCATTGACTGGAGATACTTCATAGGTGTGACAGCAGATGAATGTCCTTCTGTTCTGTGAGAGAACTTACCTATTAAATAGGCTGCATTGCTTATGTTAGTTAGTCCACTTTAAGGTGCTGATTTTAACACATTACCAGTTACAGATCAAATATAAAACTTTTCCTTCTCAACCTGTGTTGTGAGCTCATCTCTCTTTTGCTGCCCAGTCTGAGCATTTCAAATACTGATTATTACAAACTGAGAAGAAAATAACACATCTACCCTTTTTCTACAGAAATTTAATCCATGAGAGTGTGATGATTGTAATGTATACAGAGTATAATGCATACAGTACAGCAATATGTGTGATGACAGTTTCAACTTCTCTATGTCCACTGGTAAGAGGCTTTTGACCACTACTCCTCAGCGTTCCCCGAATTTGTGGAGGCAGTCAGGCTCCACTGCACGTTTGAGGAGGCATGGGCAAAGTCCCTCCAGCCTGGTCAGGACCTTAATCCAGCACCTTGGACCACTCAGCCACACTACCAGACAAGTGAATATTAACCCCTGCTGAGCTCATAGTTTTATCAACAGTTTATCTATAAAACTTTAAGTAGCTATAATGAAACCTGTCATTAAACACAATGCATGTAACGAGTCGACTGGGATGTAAATGGGATCAAGTCAAAGTCCAGATGGCTAACCATTACACCATGGAAACAAGACACAAAGCATAGGGCTGTGCACCCAATTGACTATGTTTATGTGTAATGCCTTCATTTTTGAGCCATTGTGTCAACGTTAACCTTCAACTTGGACACAAACAGCTCCTTCAGTCCTCGTAGTTCACCAAGTGCTGAGTTACAAAGAAAAGCTTGACACACTCCTATGGGCAATAACCACCCAACCTGACATACATGATTTTGGACTGTGGGAGGAAACCAGAGTAGCTCCACACAAGCATGTGGATGATATGCAACCTCAACACAGAAAGACCCCCACCAGGTTTCTAACCAACCTGAGCCTTCTTGCTGTGAGGCAACAATGTTAACCACTCACCCAAAGTGATGCCCTTGCTCTGAATCAGTATGAAGCAAAAATGAGTGACTGTGTGGAAGCACTGACACAGTCAGAAATGGTCTGCTGGAAAATCCTCATCCTGCATTTGCAGGTGCAAGGGAGGGTCCAATGGCTGTGAGGTGTCATGTAAAATTCCAGCGTTTGTCTGAGAGGCCTGCAGTTTGTACGGGGTCAGTCATGGGGGAATGTTGAGTTTTCCTGCCTTAGACTATGGTCTGAAGGGCAAGTCCTGAACCCTTTTTGTAAAGGCATTTTTGGAACTTTTTCTGCTTGTTTGGTTTAAATAGATATTGGTGACCCACCTCATGGACTTTAAGACAGTGACACCAACCTGTAAAAACTCAGCTGAATCAATGTTGTTTAAAACTGTCAAAAAACAAAAAAGAGTATCTCATCAGCGGTTAGATCTCAACAGTCTCAGTCTTCCCTGTGTCTTACTGCAATCCTATATGTTCCTGTTTTTTTAAAGTTTGTCCTCGCTAGTTATCCATATGTAGTTTCCCAAAGGAAACACACATACAGTCAAGCCTGAAATTATTCCTAACAAATTCTGACTTAAAGTTACTTTTATTCAAGTTTTTTCTTGATTAGAAATGACACAGGTGTCTCCCAGAAGGAAATAAGAAGATGGACAAGAGGCATCATTGTGGAAAAAATGATTATTCATTTTCTATTTACATTTGAACAAAAAGTTGCTTGTCAATAAAAGTAACTTTAAGTCAGAATTTGCCAGGGGTATGAATAACTTGGGGCTTGACTGTATGTGAATCTTTCCAAAGAAAATATTTCCATTCCATTGCTTTTGTTTCCAGATTTAGCTAGGAAACCAGCTGACCACTGTTTTCCACCATTTAGCAAGTGCACTGGATTTAGTCTCCCAGGATCCTTACAAACTCTTAGTCTTTTGACCTTCCAGAATAGTGATTGAAGGTAAATATAGCTAAAATGCAGAGTGGAGGGGAACAGAGTGCAGCAGAAGTGTGCTGGGGGCAGAAACCCAAGGTCGATGGACTGAAACGATCCTCTGTTCTGAAGCAAACATAATACTTGAAGTTTTGTTGTCTTAACATCATGTCTAAAACCAGCATCCACAAAAAGAATGGGATTCGAACCCACACATGAACTACACAACAAATTAGCTAGGTCTGTTAATTTAACCACTCAGTCACCTTGCCATAGCTTTGTTACTGTTTACAGTACATGATCAGTGAAGAATTCCACGCTGACCTTCATGAGGTTGAGAACTGTCCAAAAACCCAGTTTTAAGGACATACAGTTATTGTGCCTAGTCTCCTTTTGATTTCCTACTGATTGTCTAAACAATGTACAATACATATCAATGCACAAAAGTCCAGATGATGAATCAGTTAAAATAAAACAATCAGAATCATCTTTATTGGCCAAGTTTGTGCACACAAACAAGAAATTTGACTCCAGTTCACTAAGCTCTGTCTATGTACAAGAATGAAATAAAGTTAAACTTTTAAGACAGGAAGAGAGTAGGTTTGATATAAACCAAAGACAAGAAATACAAAATCAAAAAGGCTAGAAAAAGATCAATATTTTTTATATACATAATATATAAAATGTGTGAATTGTTGCAGTATGAATGCAAGGATTTAACTAAACTGAATTATGGATCTGTGTTATTAACATGTAGGGGAATTAGCTCAAGTGGTAGAGCGCTTGCTTTGCATGTAAGAGGTAGTGGGATCGATGCCCACATTCTCCACAAGTCTTTAAAGCCCGATCTTAACACTCCTGAATTATCAGATATCTGTTTTCATATTTGTACAACATGTATGAACTCAGTCCAGACAAAGACAGCAGGATGTGTTATAGACAGAGTGAGTGTGAACTGCAAAACTACTGTCATCCTTTCACTCTGGCTTTCCTGACTGACATGTTTCCCATTTTTACTGTCTTTGACAACTGACAATTTTGGAGAAGCTGTAGAGGGGGGATGATGACTGAATTTCAGACAAGGGACCCGATTCGTTGAGAATAAACAGTCATTAAAAGAAGCACACAGTGGTTTGGTGTTGAACGTTTCCACAGATGCATAAACTGAGCACCGAACATTAGATGCCAAGTCTCTTTTATTAACTGCAGGATAAGTTTCAATGTTAATTCAGAATGCATCTATAGTGAGTAATGTGCTTGTTTAGTTTCAAGGAAGAACTCATCATACTTAACAAGTTCAACACAGACATGTGCAGCAGCACCAACCAACTGCCTTCAAACATTGAGGTCTAGCAGAGGATGCTTTCGATACCTTGCCCTCAAGGTTATGAGCCGCACGTTGGTCTCATGTCTCAAGTTGTGATTGTTTTCTATCCAGATTAGGATACTCTTAGGATTAGAATACTTTAAAAACTTGTGTTTACAAAAACAACCAATGTCACCAGATACCAAATCAAAAACAAATTCCTTTAAGCTGGAGTTAAAGCCGCAACCTAAGAATGACTGCTACTTCAATCTAGAGTCCTCTGCTCTACCAACTCAGCTACTGAAGGAAGCACACAGTGGTTTGGTGTTGAACTTTTCCACAGATGCAAAAATTGACACTGAACTACACATTTGATACCAAAGCTCTTTTCTTAACTGCAGGATAACTGTCACTTCAACCTACAGTCCTCCACTCTACCAACTGAGCACCTTGGACAGCATCAACAATGCTGCAGTTTCATTGGCTATGACTCCTGTATACAACTGGCCCCTGTGTGGAAGACAGCTATGCTCACCACTACACCACCATCACTGAATGTGTTAGAGTGAGTGTGAACTGCCAAAGTGCTGTCATCCTTTCAGTCCTGCTTTCCTCACTGACATGTTTTCCATAAGCAGAAGTACAGGAGCCAAGGAGCAGAACAGATGAGGTGGATGGAAAATACCTGAGAGGAGACTCTAATGATGGCACTGTTGGCAGATCAGTCTGCTTGATTATAGATTATAAATCCATTATAGTTTGGTTTGGATAGGTCTGTTTTGTTTTATTAGTTTCATTTCTTTAAGGCTCAACCAGTCGTCCTCTACTCTCACACTATTTTCCCTTTGTCATATTGTCACTTGTTTCAATGCTGAAAATAAAAGCACTTTATGCCATTAAATCTCCATTTTTGGTTGTTCCTACATCTTGTTCAGTCATTCCTGGTGCCTGTGTCAGACTGATCTGTATGTAGGTTTTTCTGAATGTAATAGTTTGTATATAGAAATATAAACCTAATTTTATATGAAAGACAGCAGGCCCCTATGTTACTGCTATGTTGATACTTGTTGGTCTAACGGTGTTTCTTGCTTAGGGTGCAAGAGGTTCTGGGTTGATAAGCTACTTTGGAGTTACAGTTAAGTCTCTGTGCCCAGCTGTTCTTTGGACCTGGAGACAGAACTGTACCATTAATAAACAAGTGGACTTGTTCCTCCATCATCAAGCTTTCAGACCATGATCAGCTACCTTCATCTTTTTCAACGAAAAACCTGTTCTCCTTATCTCCAATCCATGACAAGTTCTCCACTCACTTCAAGATTTCTCTGAACAGCTACTTGATTGATATTGATTGATTGTCACTTCATGTATACCTTTGCTGAAGTTTACAAGACAGGTACTTTAACCCAAGGAACCCAAGGCGCTGTGGCTTAGTGGTTAAAGCACCTGTCTTGTAAACAGGGGACCCTGGGTTCAAGTCCCAGCAGTGCCTCAGAGGGACTTTGGTGTCCTGCAGAAGTGTGTTTGAGCCGTTTCCTATACAAGAAACTGCTGAAAATCTGCATGCAAACAAGACCTCCACAAAAAAACAAATTAAGACAACCGGATCATCTTTGTTGTGCGCACAAACAAGGAATTTCACTGTGTTGACTCCCTAAGCTATGTCTATGTACAATTAAGTTAAATGTTTAAGAAAGGAACAGACTAAGTATAAAATAAGTAAAAAAGATAAGGGCTTGAAAAGATGTGCAAATATGCATATAGTGATTATTGAACAGTGGTTATCTCTGCCACTCTGTGACATTAGAGTTCATGAGAGTGACAGGCTGGGGAAAGAAACTGTCTCTGTGCCAGCTGGTTGACACTTTAATTGACACTTGTAGCCACAGCAGCTATTACTAATAGGAGTTCATTCAAATCATCATTTATGCCATAAGTGATGGACTAAAGACTAGAACACCTGTTGCTGTGAATGTGTTCAGTATTTCCTTTTTGCAGAAAGAGTAAGTATTACTTTAGAGCATGGTCCACATCCTACAGCTACTGATCCAGTCTGGAAGGGTTCGGCCACACATCCATGATGCTGCTCCTGATTCAGATGTTGTTCAACATGATGCAGTCTCCTTTAAGGTCCCCCTGACAGGAGCTGATGTCTCTCATCAGAGATGAAGTCACACAGAGCAGCTGACTACTAGAGAACGGGGGTTTTCCAACTGTCCTGGTTTAATTAGGTTAGTTAGGTTCAGCCAACTAGTTAAGTTAATTAGGATTAACTTAACTGAATACACCTGAATCAGGTAATCAGGATTGGGCAGGGACTGTTAGAAAACAATCAGCCCAGTGGCTCTCAAGGTCCAGGGCTTGGCTAGGACTCTGCACTAGTCATTTATGTGTGATCAATACTTTGATTTATATGCAATACTGCTAGTGCTTTGCAGTGTCCATAGTGTTTGATGTGTATGATTTTAAAACATTAACACTGGCCAGGAATCGAAAGTGGGGCAGCATGTTGGCTTAGTGGTTAGCACTGGTGCCTCACAACAAGAAGGGCCTGCATTCGTAGTCCGGTGGGGACCTTTCTGTGTGGAGTTTACATGTTCTCCCTGTGCTTGTGTGGGTTTTCTCCAGGTACTCCTGTTTCCTCCCACAGTTCAAAAACATGTATGTCAGGTTGACTGGGTATTCTAAATTGTCCATATGAGTGAGTGTGAGTGTGTGTGTGGTTATGTGTCTCTATGTGTCCCGTGATGGACTGGTGACCTGTCCCTGCCTTTCACCCAAAGAGAGCTGTGACCCTAATTAGCAATAAACGGGTATAGATAATGAATGAATGTTCTATTACATGAGTTTCCTAATATGAAGTTTAGGTCAAACCTCAAATGGACCACGGGATTTTAAAGGTTTATCTGGAATAATGCGATGTCGTATATGTTGAGCATTGTGTAGACACTTGGTGGGAAATAAGAAGGAGGCTGCTGAAGTTCTTCAGCACAGTCATGATCCTTTCAAACCTGCTGTTTGTTTGCGCTAGTCCAATTCAGCGAACCAATGTGTAAACCTGTTTCCCTTTGGTTCAGTTTCATTTTACACAGAGAAAAATCCAGGTGAACCAAAAAGCATCACTGCAATTCATGTTGGAATGTTCCCACTGCTCATTGGTTCAACAAGTTTGGTGCAGGAAAAAAAAAACATGAACACAGGAAAAAGATCCAGGTTCTGTACTGGTGAATATTCCTATGAAAGAGATTTACTCTGCAACATGGAGAAACAGAACAATTGGCATTAGCTCATAACTGTGTTAATTTACTGGGCAATAACAAAATACAACTCTGGCAAGAAAACACCAAAAAGTGCTTCACACACTTTGCAAAGTGAGTGAATATTCAGCATGGAACAACAAAATGATGAGTTTCAACTTGCTAAGTTAAACTATTAAAATTAAACTATTCTGGGGCAAGAATGAGAACATGAAACAAAAGAAGTTATGTTATGCTAATTTAGAGATTTATGAGAAGAAAGCCAGAACTCCTAGCAAAGTTGTCATGGTTTCATATCCCACCACTGCCCAGAACTCCTCTCTTGACACAGAATTCTGCAAAGCAATTGTGCTTCTGTATCAATGGGTTCCTCAAAAAAAGGGCACTCCACATCTCCAGCCTCTTCTTCAGTCTGAATGTCAATTGGCTCAGAAACAACTCAGGGTTTATAAAACCTGCCAGCAAGCAGGTTTGGTTCACAGAGTAAGGTACCATCAGTTACTGACTCAGAGTCAATCTGAACACGCTTTGTGGAACCAAAAACCTTGACTATCCCTCATCTCAGAGTTTAACAAACTCTGGGTTTTTACTAAATCAACTTTCTGAAACAGGCCCCTGTACACTGTGCTACACTGAACCATAACCTAACCTCTGTTACTATGGAAACACTATCTTAAGGCAGAACTGACATCAACACAAGACTGACAACACACTGTGTTTGTTCATTTCTTCTCATTCAGATGAGACATGATGTCAGCAGTAACCTAACCTAACTGGAACACACACAGCAACAGTTTTCTCAGTCCTCAAAGTCCACTAAGGCAATAAAACACATTAATGTAGTGAGTTTCTAAGTAACATATCACTGCTGACAGGAATAGAACCAGTGCAGATAAACCTCAACATAACATCACATTACAATATTACAACGTAACATTAAAGCAAGCATGTTATGTTCCGCTGTGGATAATGAGAAATATTTTTAAAATATCCAATCTGAATGGACTACCTCTTTTGCTTTCAGTCAGATGCACATTGGTATAAATGCATATCACAGTACTACAACACAGACACTGCTCTAGAACAAAGGTGCCATGTAAAGAGTGGGGTTTGAACCTACATCTCTAGAAGAAACTCCAACCTGAAAGCAACACTTAGATAACTCAGTCATGGTGAGCAACGCTTTGTCATGGACTTTAGAATTAGTAGAAGTAGTAAGTCATCTGGTACTTTTTGTTTTTTGCATAGTATTAATTGGGACATAGTGCTTGCCTTGCATACTGGTTTTCACATAATATATAGTAGGAAAATATGCCACAATTTCTGACGTAAATGGTAACATAAGAACCTAAACGTGCTTATAGCGCTGTTTGTAGTCCAGTAGTAGCTTGATACTCTTTCATATATATGGCGTCCGTCTTGCTGAACGTAGCTTCCGCAGAGGCCGTGATGCCAAGAAAAGACACAGAGACTCCAGCGTGCCCCGATTTCGAGTCCATGGAGCCACGCGACTACTTGCTGGAAGAAGCTCCCGACGACGCTCTCTTGTACTGCTTGCTGCTTTTTAGACACTTGATGGCCTTGTGGAATTTGACCCGGGCGGGCACAGTGAACTCGTTCTGCCGCCTGCATCTGTCCAAGAATCCCGTCAACGCTACCGCCTCCGAGTGTCCCACTCCTCAGCTCGTCACAGCGTAGCCCAGAGGGAAGGTGTACACGGACACCGTGGAGTCGCAGTAACTCGTCAGCAACCAGTCGGCTCAGTACAGAGCCCCGATGACGATCGTCATCATCAGGGTCAGGGTGACGACCAGGATAGTCGCAGCAATGGCATACCTGCGTCTCACGCCTGGTGTCTTCTCCGCCGGCTCGTCGGTCTCCCTTGTTTGTTGTGCCTCACATTCTCCCTCATTTTCCTCATCGCCCACCGTTCCCTGAGGTCCCCTTGGTTCCAATGGCACTAAAGTCACAGCCCTTTCTCTGCCTTGAGGGAAGGGGTCGGCTGACGCCGATCTCAGATGTGCAAAAAACCCAGGGGAACAGTTCCTGAAAGATGCCCACGATTTTTGGCCTGCTGACACCTGTGCGCGCAGCGCGCACAGAGACCCGGAAGCTTGTGTTTGTAAACGATGACCGGGTAAAGCAGCAAAGACAATATCAGCACGCATGCTGATACGATGATCAACGTGCTGTGTAGACTCTTACAAGCGCCAGCGGACTCGGGCGAAATGATGGGCGTATCAATGTGCTCCAGGTTTGAATGTGATGCGCACACAGCATCGTGACTGTGGTTCCCCGTGCTGAGAACGAGACCTTCTTTAACCTCTGTGTGCAGGATGCACGTGAGGCAGGCTTCGCTGGAGCAATGGAGCAACAGCTGCTTGTTTGGGTTGAACAAAACAAGTTTGGGCTCGTAGTCAGATGTCCACTCTTCTACGGCGATGGGGTTAAAGTTCACATACCAAGGGCGTACGTTCAGGTGGCACACGACCAGTTGACTGCCATCTCCGTTGTTGCAAGGGGCGCAGTATGGGGGCAACGTCTCCAACGTTGGAACAATGGGGTATCTCAGCATGCTGGTCACGCTTGTACAACGGTTCATGTTCCTGATCCTGAATTTCCCAGATGTTAGAATGGGTTTTGCTGGGGTATATGACGTATTGCCTAGACCACTGGGTACTATCCTGTGTGTATACGAAATTCTTGTTAGGGTCACAGTATGGTTGTCTGAAACAACGCGTCAACCGGTTCGCTGATTCCATGTATTCGTATAGACCGCAGAGTACGCATTGCGGATCACGACAGCTTCCCGCGTTGCCCACTCTTGAGCCCACGGCGCACATGCAACAGCCCTGGTTGTCAGCGATGCATTCACTTTGAGCGATGTACAACGACAAGAGGATCATATGTATTCCCAGCATTGTTATCTGATAAGCGGTCTTAGATTCTATGTTCGGTCTCAAGCACACCAGAAGCATCCCTATAACACAAAGCTGCCACTGACAATCCGGTGTATATCTACTTGCTCTCACGGAAAACCCCTGAGAGCCTTGCGTCCCTAACTATCAGCATTCGTATCATCCGACCATTGTTTAGACCATCCGACCATTGTTTAGACCATCCGACCGCCGTTCAGATTCATTGGGGACTTTCTACAGAGAACCCAATATATTCAAAAATGTCTAGCCTCATTGTATACACATCAACTGAACCTCTGAGCAGAAACCCCGATCCAACCTACTAGAGCCACAGCCATGGAGAAAGCGTTCCTTTATACAATCTTCTGCCTCTGCGTACTCTCATGCGCGGCCGGAGCCGGTTCAGGCAAGAAAATCTACAGCACGCAGTGCCTGGACAACAGTCAGGTCACCGTGGACGGCTCTTCAATGAGACCCACAGCCACCTACAAAAACTACAAGCAACTGGTGTGTCAGGCCTGTGGCGTGCAACGTTGCACCAACACGAGACTGTTCAAAGGGTATAGTAAAAAGGACGATCACAGCAGAATCATCTTCGGAGACCTGAACAGACTGGCGCTGAAGCATTACGGCTCGGACGACAACGATGTATCCTACAAATGTCCAGGTGAGGAAACCGTTCAGAAGACGCAATGTCAGACGCACCAGACTCTGAAGGACTGACTAGTGACATGGTGCGAACAGTGTAGATCCTCGAACTGCGAGGTCTACGCGGGATCCACTAAAGTCAGTTCGGGCAAAGTGACGGTCGCGAGAGGCATCTATAGAATCGACACGAAGGCCTCGATCAAGGAGAAGCTAAAGAAAACCCTGGAAGCCGTGAAGAGAGTGGCGACCTCGGACAAGACCAAAGGGGTCGCGAGTGAAGAAGAGGAGCGAGCGATCGAGGGGGACATGAGCACGGAGGAGGAGGTGAACTATAGCAATATACTGTCTCTCCTCAAAGCAGAAAGCGACCACATCGCGAGCGATCGAATTAAACACGACACACAATACCTTTGAAAGGAACCATGCGTTCGTCAACCGTTACATACGGCCCGGGATGGTAGAGGACGGGGAGTCGCTCGCTCCACATGTTCCACAACTCTCTGATAGCGGCCAATCTATCAGCGGATCTCCCATCGACTCCTCTTGACTTTCAGTCGTCAAACCTAAGCGTTTCCGAGAAGCAATAGAACTCTTTCAGGGACATGGTCGCTCTGAAAATCGTCCTGCCGTACTCATCATCCCACAGGCTCGAGGCAGCTTTGCCACGTAGGCCCGCAGGTCCGTCTCGTCCATCTGTTTCCATCTCGTTCCCTTGCGTCTACTTGAACCCTCTCGGTTAGTCTCGCGCAACACAAGACTCTCCAGGTCGGCTGTGAAGAACAGCAGAAAAGAGGACAATATGTCGTGGGTGCCGGCAGTCGCCTCTGCGGTAGGACCGACAGGGTATTCAGGGACGTCGGCTTGATCGAGTTTATGAAGGGGGACCGACGACCATTTGATTTCCCTGTCCTTCGACAGTTATGTGTCTGGGTACATGTGAACACCCACTCCATCCTCCTCATCCTCTTCCTCGTCATCATCCTCAGTGCTCTAACTGTCATCGTCTTCTCCATCATCCCTGTAGTCGTCATCATCTTCATCTTTACCTTCACTGTGGCGATTCGTTTCTCCTAGACCCGCGTCTCGTTCACTCTCCTCCTCGTCGTAGTCTTCGGGTCCATACTCGCCATCGGACGCATCGTCACGATCCTCCTCATCCATCCTCCGAATAGGACTCATCCGTGCATGGGTCTTCACGGCTGGGTCGAGTGAATATTCGATCTAATTGCGTTTCGCTTCGGCCACCTGATCAGCCGTGTAATATGCTGACATGATGCTACCTCAATTCTGTGCGCACCAAGACGTCCGACCGGCGCTCAAGTTGTCCGACCGGCGCTCGACGTGAGATCATCACAAATTTGGATCAGCGGGTCAGTTATATAAGTACTCTGCGTGCTTGACGCTGAAGTATTCACCCATTATCCGTCTACTCTGTCTACAGAGTTCTCTGCGAGATCCCTGCTTAGAGATATTCTCCATCACGATGACTGCCATGAAATTTTTGAAAGAATGTAGGGACGAGCTGTCCATCGTCGTTTTGAGAAAATGGAAGGACGATATAGCTGAAAGGCAGATTTGTGTAAATTACCTGTTGGACCACTGGAAAGATGATGATGACTTACCTGAACTACCCCCTTACAACCACGGCGTGACCAATCCGGTCAGGTACATGCACAGCGTGATAGAACTGTGTCTGGAGATAGAAGGAGGCGGCCCCGCGAACAAATTGCTCAAAATTGTGGAGAAAGTGAACCCCTACCTATACAGGGACCTACTAGACTTTGGCCAGCGAGGAAAGATGGGTGAGTGAACATATTTTTTAAAAAAAAACAAAAAGCTAATGATTGTGCACCAAATCACCGACATTTCTCTCTCTGTTGTTGGTGTTTCTAGTGAGAGGAATTCCTCCGTGCTTTAAGTTGAAAGAAAAGCTGCAGCTCGTGCTTCTGGAGCAAGGCGTGACGGAGGACGCGTTATACCAGGTTATTCAGAACCCCGAACATTACGATCGAATGTCAGCGCTGAGCATCAAGTCAGCGCTAGACGTACTAAATGTTCACGATCAACTTTTACCAGAGGAAGAGTTCGACGTCAAACTGGCTCTGGATAACAAAGCTCCAGGGGCAGCAGGCCTCTGTGGCTGGTTCACTGATCTCAGACCCTCCTCTAACAGAGGGGTCTACTGTTAACACCCCCTCCAGTCCTAATGGTCTTCAGCATGGCGCTGGTTTAATCGCAATCAGGGATATTCCGGCATTTGATGCTTTAGAATTGAGACAACCCATACACTTTAGGGACATTGACATAGATACTCACCCTGAACATTCCTGCGCTTGTTAGGGAACGTCTAACCGGTGTTATAGATAGGGCTATTGAAGTATCGCGGGCTGGTAGTGTACTGAATGTCGTGTTGAGGGGGCCCCTCCCTGATTAGTGACGTGCAGGCGGTCTTGAGGACCAGTAATGGCTATGACGTCGACGCCTTTGTTGATGAAGTTGCTCAAGCGATCCAGAGCAATGATGATTCATTGTCAGACGGGGACCTGGAGTTTGTGGTCAGTGTGGCACAAGAAGGGAGGGGTGGAGGCACACGGCTCAAGCTGGGGAGGGTGCCTTATAGTGAAATTCTGGCTAGGAAGGGAAAGCATTTGTATGATCCTGATAATGACGCCTCAGACAACAATTTATGTTTCAGTATGTGTATTATCAGAGCCGAAAATCCCTCAATGGGGGCTCTGGAAATATTACACAGAGCTAAAGAACTACAGGAATCTGTAGGTCTTTCCACCAAACAGCAGGTGGGTTTTAGTGATGTCACTAGATTTTAGAGGGAAATAGATGCAAAGATAATCATTTTTCATCACGCCAGAGCTGGTGCTGGTGCTGTTAGAAAACGGCCAATCTGCTTCCAGACACACGGAACCCCACACCCGCGCACCGTGTGGCTTTATCTACATGCTGAGCACTATTACCTGATAACCAACCCAAAAGGTTTTTTTGGCGGCTCGTATGTCTGTGAACTCTGCTATAACACATATGAGACACCCTTACTGCATAATTGCCTACACAGGTGTAATGTATGCTTCACCACATGTGAACAGCAATCAGGCCCCACAATCAAATGTGATCAATGCAAGCGCATTTGTAAATCAATGCAGTGCTTCAACAATCACATATTACCTGACCCTAAACACAACATGATTCCCTGCGCTACAGTTAAATATTGTGAGGAGTGTGGAAAAATCTACAGGATCTGTAAGCAGAGCCCCAGCCACAAATGTACAGCCCCGCGGTGTAGGCACTGCGGTGCTCTTAGAGGGGGGATGGTACATCAGTGTTATATCCAGCCGCTTCCGCCTAAAGAGGAAGAGGAGGAACCCTCTGAAAAATACATCCTGTATGACTTTGAAACCAGATACCATGACGGGAGACATGAAGCAAATTATGTCTGCGCCATGGAGATGGATGAACAGGCTGACCCGTACCCATTTTGTTACACAGGGGTTGGTTGTGTGGCTGCATTTATCAGCCAGTTTAGACGCAAAAAGTACAAGGGGTACACGTTCATAGCGCACAACGCGGCTGGCTTTGACAGTTATGTCGTGCTCGAGTATCTTGTGAGACAATGCATTACTCCCCTAGTCATCATGAAAGGTAGTCGGGTCATTAGGATGTATGACGAGGACTACAACCAGCGCTGGATCGATTCATACAGCTTTCTGCCTATGAGTCTGGCTAAGACACCAGCAGCATTAGGCTTTGAAGAAATGGCCAAAGGCTACTTTCCTCACAAATTCAACACTGTTGAAAATGAGTTTTATGAAGGCCCCTACCCCACACCTGAGTATTATGGGTATGACAAGATGCCTCAGAGTGAGCAGGTGAAATTCATGCAGTGGTATAATGGAGTTAAAGATGGTACTTTTAAAATGCAGGCTGAGCTGGCTTATTATTGTCGAAATGATGTTGCGGTATTGCGCAAGGCCTGCAAGATTTACCGCACAGCTTTCATCCAGTGTACCGAGACTGACCCTTTTGTGTTCACGACTCTGGCATCAAGTTGTATGGGTGTTTTTAAGAAGCTCTTCCTGCCTCAGGACACACTGCCCCTCACCTATGATGGGATGTATCTCGAATGTAATAAAGCTTTCTCAGATGTGTCTGTGCAATGGCTCGAATACGTGGCCTATTCTGAAAAGAGGGTGATCAGACATGCTCTGAGAGGTGGTGAACACAAGATTGGGTCCTACTGTGTTGACGGATTTGATGATGCCTCAAACACATGTTTTGAATTTGCAGGCTGCTATTATCACAGGTGTATAAAATGCTACCCAGAATCCGCAGCCGAGAATAATGTCGGGCTGTACGCACAGTTTAACAATAAAGTTGAAGCTCTGCGGGACCGTCATGGTGTCAGTGTGGTTGTGATGTGGGAGTGTGAGTGGAATCTGATAAAGCAGACAGATCCAGACGTCAGGGCCTTTCTTGCAGACTACAAGAAGCCTGAGCGCCTGAATCCTAGGGATGCACTATTTGGCGGGAGGACAAATGCTATGAAGCTCCTGCATGTGACTGAGTGTGCAGAGGGAGAAAAAGTACATTACTACGATTTCACGAGCCTGTATCCTACTGTGCAGGCTAAGAAAGATTATCCAATTGGCCATCCCGAGATAATTGTAGGCAATTTTGACAGCATTGAAATTTATTTTGGCTTTGTCAAGTGTACTGTTCTCCCC
Organism: Mastacembelus armatus; assembly: GCF_900324485.2. Classification (NCBI taxonomy): domain Eukaryota; kingdom Metazoa; phylum Chordata; class Actinopteri; order Synbranchiformes; family Mastacembelidae; genus Mastacembelus; species Mastacembelus armatus. Next base: position 228,529 of record NW_022872898.1, on the reverse strand, counting down.
CCTAGAGGCCTGTACCATCCTGTTTTGCCATACAGGTCCCATCACAAGCTCATGTTCCCCCTCTGTCGCAAGTGCTGCGAGGAGCTGAATCAGGACACTGTCTGCAGTCACACCGACTGTGAGAGACAGCTGACGGGGACGTGGGTGTCCTTTGAGCTTGAAAAAGCTATTGAGAAGGGCTACCAGCTTGTGTGCATTGATGAAGTGTGGCATTTTCCGAAAAAGTCTAACACATTATTTCGGGAATATGTTAAAACCTTTTTGAAATGTAAACAGGAGGCCTCTGGGTACCCCAAAAATGTCAAGACAGAGGAGGAAAAGCAGGAGTATGTCCGGGACTACGAAGCCCATGAAGGTATAAGACTAAATCCTGACAAGATCATGGTCAATAAAGCAGTCAGGAGCTGTAACAAGCTTCTGCTAAACTCATTGTGGGGGCGTTTCAGCATGAGGACCAACATGGGCACGTGTGAGTTGATCACTGAGGCTGAGCGATTCACAGAGCTAATGTTTAGTGATCATTTTGATGTCAGACAGTTTTGCTTCATATCTGATGAAGTAGCCATGGTTCAGTGGCGTCATAGTGATGACCGAGACGGCAGGGCCAGTGATGTGAATGTGTTTATTGGTGCTGTGACAACTGCCCATGCCAGACTGATGCTCTACGATCTGTTGGACAAGTTGCAGGAGCGTGTGCTGTACTGTGATACTGACTCTGTCGTTTTCACATCTAGACCAGGCGAGTGGATGCCAAGTCTAGGCCCTTACCTAGGTGACTTGACAGACGAGCTGTGTGATGGTGGTGGTGACGGGGAGGATGATTTTATTACAGAGTTTGTCTCAGGTGGGCCCAAATGCTACGCTTATCATACTCAGAGAGGGAAGAGACATGTGAAATGTAAAGGGGTGACTCTGAATTCAAATAACGCATCTGTTGTGACCCAGGAGTCTCTAGCCGGTCTTGTTAAATCATTTGTGGCTGATCAGCAATCAGACAAGCACATCATCACAGAGACTGACACCATCAGACGTGATAAGAGAAAGTTCCATTTGCAGAATGTCAGTGTCTCAAAGAAAGTTCTTGTAGTCTACAACAAACGCAGGGTCCTGCCTGACTACAGAACATTGCCTTATGGATACTAAGATGGAATTTGACGGGCGTCTAATTCACCCTTTCAGCCTAATCGTAAGCGGCCCCTCCAATAGCGGGAAGACTGTCTTTGTCAAAACGCTCATTGAGAATGCACAGAGTCTCATCTCACACAGAATTGATAATATTGTCTATATCTATTCATGCTGGCAGGCAGCGTACGATCAACTCCTAAAGATTGTTGACATAAATTTTGTCAACGGTCTGCCTGAGTCACTCTGTGATGACACCCTTTTGCCTCCAGACAAAAACAACCTCCTGGTTATTGATGATCTGATGAATGATGCCAGCGGTAATTTGGAGGTGCAGAATGTATTCACGAAATATGTGCATCACAGAAATCTCAGCTGCATCTATCTAGTACAGAATTTGTTCATACAGGGTAAAGCCAGCCGCACTATCAGTTTAAACACCAATTATCTGGTTTTGTTCAAAAACCCTCGTGACAGATACCAGGTGTCGCTGATTGCACGTCAGATGTACCCTGGTAATACAAAATACTTTTTAGAGGCGTTCAGTGACGCCACAAGTGCAGCATACGGCTACTTACTAATTGATTATAAAGCAAAGACACCTGACCATCTGAGGCTTAGAACAAACCTGCTCTCTACCCAGCAGGTTGTGTACATCCCCAGACGGGGTAAGTGACAATGTCTCACCGTATGCGTAGAAATCTACCATTGTTGGAGCTCCTCTATAAATCACCACCGAGGCAACGCAGGGCCATCATAAACAGCTGTGACAAGGACTTTATTACCGCTCTGTGTGAGATTGCCCTCAATGTGTTAAAGGGGAATATTCCTCTGAGCGACAAGCAGTATACACAGCTGAAGAAGTGTAAATCGGTGATCAGACGGGTAGCTGACAGGAAACTATCAGGCATCAGGAAGAGGAAGCTTATCAATCAGTCAGGAGGTTTCCTCATCTCGCTGTTAGGAGCAGCCTTACCTGAAATCATCAGCCTCATCGCCAATAGATAGATATGGAGCATGCTCAGAAAATGTATCTTGTACCGCATCAACAGCTGGAGATGTTAAAGCAAAACCATGCCAGCGGTAACATAAGGCAGGCTGCACAGAATGACCTTGACCGGGAGATGACTGCTGTTTTATATGACCAAGGGCTTGATGTGCATGACAAGGCCAAAAAGTACACTGCAATTCTACAGAGGTACCTTGCGCTTGTGAGACAGGGGGAGCGTGAAAAGAGTGTGTTGACTTTGTCACTGCCACCTCCCGTGCAAGGGTCTGCAGGAGATAGTGATGGTGGTGATGAGAGTGTGGGAGCGCCCTGCGATGAGAGCAGGGTGCGTGATTTGGTGGCTGATGAAGTGTTGAAACATGTTCCCAAGAGACAGAGAAAAAATGCAGAGCACATCATGTATGCACTGTCTAGATCACCAGATGTGTTTTCATGGACAGCCCAGGGTGAGGTTAGAATCAACAATCAGACGATCAGAGGCTCACACTTATACGATTTAATTAAAAGAGTCACTGCACCCCATCGTGTCTCAGGGTCTCTGACTCCTCACGGTTGGGAGCAGTTTCTAAAAACACTTGCAGATCTGAATGTGCCAATATCAGCAGTACCAAACACCCTGGCACGACGGGTCATACAGGAGTATAAGACAGGTAAAGATGAGCTAGAATCTAGCTTCTCATACACCAGTGAAAAGAAAAGCAGAACTGTCACACCATCATCAAGGCCCCTAAGGGCTGCACGTCACAAACATTCCTCTGGGCCCTGGGCTCAATACTGACTCTTCTGGCCTGTTATTTGTAATGATGGTGATGATCTGACATATTGAATGTGTTTGTAATAAATTCCTGATATGGTGAATGTATTTTTGAAATGTTTTCTGACCTGTTGAATGTATTTTTTGAAATGTTTTCTGATATGGTGAATGTATTTTTTTGAAATGTTTTCTGACCTGTTGAATGTATTTTGAAATGTTTTCTGATATGGTGAATGTATTTTGAAATGTTTTCTGACCTGTTGAATGTATTTTTTGAAATGTTTTCTGATATGGTGAATGTATTTTTTGAAATGATTTTTGACCTGTTGAATGTATTTTTTTGAAATGTTTTCTGACCTGTTGAATGTATTCACGAAATATTTGTTGTCCTACTGTATGTGTTTTTGAAATATTTTCTGACCTGTAATAAATTTTCTAACATTTTGAATGTATTTCTGTGTACAAGGTCTTTATTTTATCTCATTGTTAAAATAAAAACACACCACAAATCAATATACAACAATATCATTTATTATCATCATCTCAGAAATACACATTGAATACATTTAAACATGCAGTGTACTGGCTCATTACATACACTATCTTTAATATCATTTATTATCATCATCATCTCAGAAATACACATTGAACACATGTAAACTTGTTGTGTACAGATGCAGGTCTAATTCCAGCGACAAAGCTTGAGACCCTCTGGTCATTGCGAGCCAGGTTGCTGCCATATTTTTTAATAAACATGCTGTAGCTCATGCCTTTCTGGATGTGGCTCAAGAAAAACAGACAGTGCTCCCCACAGGTCACAGAGAAGGGCGCCTGAACCTGACTACGTGAATAAAGCACTCTGCTGGCGTTTTTCAGGAGAAACCGACCAATATGGGGGTTGAATCTGTCTGGGGCGTGTCCGAAGCTGTCAAAAAAATATGCTTGCCGACCACTTGGCAGATATATGGCCACCCAGTGCTCTCCGGGTAAGGTTGAAGGATCGGTGTTTACAATCAGAGCGGCAGGGCGTTTGGTTATTTTGAGCCTGGTCAGATGGTCACAGGGCTTCACGCCCACAAAATAGGTTCTGTCGCCAATTATCTTTTTAGCAGCACCAGTCAATTCGATAGTGTTCATGTCTCAATAATAATCCACCAACACCTGTCTGCTGTTTGACACTTCAATAACTGAATCGTAGACTGCATAACAGATTAAGTTAACGGTGCGTGCCAGGGGAGTCCTGAATCTCACTTCCAGGCGGACATTTCCGGTTTTGATTAAAGACACATTTCCCCCACTCCCGCCATCAGGCTCCAGGTTAAAGCAGAACAGCGCATAGCCCTGGCCAAAATCTTCCCGCGTGATCGACAGCGCCCTGTCTTTAAGATGTCGTCCGGTTGTCTGGATTAGCTGGTAATATTCACGCACGTACTGACCCCGGGGGAAGTGGGGCTGAAACGCCTTAGCGGGGTGGGCCTGGCCGGCAGCATAGAGACACAGGTACTCTAGGTCCATATGTTCAAAATTAAATGGGTTTCTGGTGAAACTCCCTGTGAACCCTTCATTGTCGACGAAACCCAGGATGACAAATTTAGGAATCTGACCCAGATATAGATTGTCCTGCCAGCACACCCGGGTTCCGGGAGGAATCGAGTGTGTTTTCAGCGCTACTCTGTCGACGCTGTATTTGGCATTTGTGTGTTGTAACACACGGCTGTGTGCGAGTTTTATCTGAGGTGACAGTGTGACCTTTTTCACAAAAAGACTGGCGCTCAGGATTTTAACACAGAATTGCGTATTGGGCGCGGCCATCAGGCAGAATTCGTCTTTCGCCCTTATGAATTTCATGGAAATGTCGAGTCCGTTTAGCAGGAATTTTTCCTGAAAAAACAGGTCCACATGCACCGGTGCAATTAATTCCACAATCGTGCTGTTTTCTGTATAGCGGCCTCTGGCCCCTAAGCCCCTGTTTTCACCGTCCAGGGTATGATTATTCATGTGGCCGCTGGTGTCCTTGACAAATAGCGCGGTGCTGAACTGGGATTCCAGGGTATCCCGGCCATAATTGATTAAGCATTCAATCACACCCCTATAAGGATATGTGTTTGATGCCTGGGTGATTAACCTGTCACCCAGCATCACATCCACCTGCGAAAACAGTGTACATCCTGGATAATTCACAAAGCCCACGTCTACACCGTTTCCAATGTTTGTCCCGTCTGGATTTGTGATTTTCACGCGTAAATACAAATGAGCATCATTTAGATCCAGGTAATCTTCCCCGCTGCATGAGATGAAAAAATCAATAGGCGAGTTGTCGTTGATCGCAGAGACTGGGGGGATTTCAATGAATGTATATTTTTCGATGCTCGTTTGTGTACATGGCACTGTGAACAGATCCAGCTCAGTCTTTACACATTCAGCGGACTGGTTGTGAATGAGCGACATTGTTAAAATATGTCTTTACTCGCGCTTCTGCTGTTAGATCTCGATCTGCGCCGCTTGACAGCTGGAGCCTTTCTGCCCCGTCTGACAGAGCCACTAGCTGTTTTACGCGCCTTTTTGCTCTGACTGTGAGCCGGCTCCCCAGGAGGTCGTTTAAGGCCCCTAGGCGTATACACAGCAACACCTCCCCCCTCCTGCTTCCCATTCATCAGCTTGCGTGAAATATTACTCATTACATCTCCTGCAATATTAGCCGCTGCTGATTTTAAATGTGGCTTTGCTAGGTTAAAACCGTTTCTGAGCAGCGGAACCGCCCATCTAAACAGGTTCCGGAATAATCCACCGAGCCCGTTCCCGTATTGGGTGTGGGCCCCCGCGAACCCGTGCAGCTCTCCACCGGCCTGATTCTGATAATATCTCAGCAGCCTGTCACCGTTATCGGGCGTGTATGGGCACTTCATCATGGTCTCACAGGGCGGAAATGTAATTTCACGATAACCTTTCCAAAGAGAAATGGGACGTGTTCGTCCTGGTCGTTTTTCAACGAGAGCTCTATGCAATCGATCCGGTGTTTGGCGAGGCGTGTATAGTCTGGCCTGTCAAAGTGGACTGTGTGTATTTTCCCTCGTTTCTCCGCTGTTATATTAACGCATCTGAGTAATGGGGCACACGTGTCACCCACCAGCTGATGTTCGATAATGTCTGAATATACAAAGATATTATACAATCCTGCATGGATATCCGCAGGGTGTGGTGCTGTGAATATTCTCGCCCAGGTCGGGATACTATGGGCTGCTTCATCCGGATCAAACCCCAGTATCCTAGCAAGCCGACCTTTAAATTTCAGCACCAGCCCTTCAGCACCAGATATTTGGACTCTGTGTGAAATCTGATTGTAGTGCATTTTTATAAACATAGTGCCTGCGTCTAGCGCACACGCATTGTTGAATTCTTGTGCTATTCTGTCCACACTGTCATAATGTCCTACAGGAATTGTGATGGTATTTTCCTTCCCGGTTCTTGGTGCTTTTATCAAAATAGATGCGTCATCTTTGGGGAAGCTGCGCCACGTCGCGGGGTACTGTATTTCTGAAAGCCCCACTTCATACGTGTCGTCCAGTTGTATTGCCTTGGCTAAGTGTACCCTGTAACACCAAATCTTGTTGTTGGGATATAATTTTGTCGATGCATTACTTGGGAGAGTTACATGGAAGCTTGCAGCCCGGCGCTTCTCCATGCTGACACTCCACTGTTTACAAATGTTCCTTTTGATCCTTCAAGCCTCTGATCACAGTAGGTGTTAATCCACCCCAGGTTTTGATAGTTGACAGTGCTGTAGGGTGATGGCGCCGGGGCGCTCTTGATTACAGCGTGACCGTACTGTCCTATGGTGCTTATCTCTCTCTCAGATGTTCTGGATATCTCTGCCATCCACCCAGGTGTTAAATTTCTCGGGCCATCCGAGCCATTTTACTAGAAACTTGCCACGGCGTCTGGCTCTTATTTCCTCTATCTTATAGGGTTTGTCTGGATCTACAATCACCGGCTGCAGCTCCTCCTGATAAAACCCCCCTTTCACAGACTCGCCAGATAAATCCTGAAGTCTGTAAACAGCGGGGGTTGTCGGCCGGCGTCATTTTATAGTGAAAATTTCATCTGTGAATGTCTGATGGTACCCCTTCCTGAACGCCCCTCTATGTTTTAAAATCCTTACTGTGTCGCCTATCTCAAATTTGAATGGTAGCGGCCGGTTTTCATCCTTGGTCCTGTACAGCGTCTTGATCACCTCTTTCTCATTTTCTCTATTCACAGATACTGGGGATCTTTTAATTGACCTGTGATATGCCGAGTTATATGCCCGCACCAGATCGTCTATTTTATCAATATATCTTCGTGAATTAACATCTGTTAAATAACGCCACATCCGCCCTTTAAACGTTCTGTTAAACCTCTCCACGACGCTGGCTTTAGTTTCGTTATATGTAGAGAAAAGTACAATGTTGTGCTTTTTCAACAACTGTTTAAAGTGTCTGTTGTGAAACTCTGTCCCATGGTCAGTCTGCAGCCTAAGTGGCACTCGTCCTTCATCGAGTATGCTCTTATATGCGTCATCTACAACAGGCCCGCTCTTTGATGTTAGACACCGAACCCAGGCATATTTTGAAAATACATCGATGCACATTAATAGATAGCGCACTTTATCGTTTTCTGATGCATATTCGCTCATGTCTACAAGATCGCACTGATGCTGACGGTCTATCCCCCCCACCAACACTCGTCGCCTGGGGAAATTTTTCCTGCTGGGTGCGTGTAAAGTGTCGGATAATGCAGGATTAGCCCCTACGTCTACTCTAACTGCATTGCGCAGCTTATTAATGCCTGATAGTCCACCGGGGTGGGATGGATCATGATAAATTCTGTGCATCACCCCCTCCATCGTGTAAAATAATGACTAGTTTCTTTTCAATGCTCATGTTTTTTATTCACAATCATCAGCATGGTACCCACACAGTGTTAATGATTGAATACAGTAGCGTTTAATGAATACAGCTGTGATTAATGATGGAGAGCTTCACAAATATCAGACAGTGTTATATGATAAAACATACATACCATAATGAAAGAATGAATGAACAAACATCAAAACATATAATGATGGAGAGCTTCACAGATATTTAATGAATACCGTGGCGTTTAATGAAAAACAGATATTTAATGAATACAGTGGCGTTTAATGAAAAAACACAATAACAACGGATAGACTTGGTACAATGCTGTTTTCACACTACCCCTGCTGCCCAGGTGTCCACGAGGACTGACAGATTTTCAATTTCAGCAAAATTCTTGAAGCCCCAGACTTCTTCAGGTTTGATGCGTTTCTCTGAGGTCTTTTGGTTTTGCAGAATAACTTCAGCAGCCCCTGCGATCCTGGCGTTTTCGACAGCTATGCCATTCTTGCGCAGGTATGCTGAGAGAGCAGGAATGAAGCGGGCCGACCACAACCTCTCCATAACAAAGTCAAAACGACGCTCCATGAATTCTGCAGGGAACCCGTAAAGACACTCGTGGTTTTCCTGGGACAGACAGTCAACCTCGCAGGCCCGGCACCATTTCTCCCGGTCGATCCAGCATTGAGCTAACGCTCTGTACAGCAAATGCGTTACTCCATTCTCCATCATCTTTACAAAGGCCGCTGACTCCTCTTCATCTCTGGGGCGCGGCGTTGATGTCGGGTGAATGCAGCGATACAATTCCTGCTCCGCCTCCAGAGTCATGGGCCCGTCAATCTCTATTTTTTTTAGAAATATGAAATACAACGTTAAACACTATTGACCACACACACACACACACACACACACACAAACACACACCTGACCCCCGCATAGGTCTGCAGATTCTTACCGTCCTGTCTCACAGGCTCTGGGTCGCACCTTGCTCAGCAGGGGAGAGACACATTTCCTCAGGAAATTCCACGTCATCATAAAGCAAGCATCTCCTAACCCCACTAGCATCTGAGATACCCTCGTCCTCGCTGATTGCATTGTCAATCTTGGCGAACACATCTTGCAGGCCCCACCAGTCAGCCCACTGGATAAAATAGAAGTCCTTAAACCATGAGATATTGTCGCCAGACCACACCGGATTGGGGTGTATGTCCCACTCTGTATGATTACGCCGCGATACGATTTGCTCTCTGTCATCACACACTCTTATCAGAATGAAATCTGACGCGTGCGCATCAAAACGATTGGCGAATACCCTGAATAACTGCTGACTGTCAGGACTGGCCCACTGTATGACATAAGTATCGTTCTCAGCGCCTCGGTGGTTGAGATCGGTACATATCTCAGTGCGAAATATCATCCAGTCCTCCACAGTCATAGCCCGCGACCCTCCCTGACCCCACCGCTCCCCGGTACACACATTTTCCCCGAGAAACACAACCCTCCCCTCACTATATTTAAACTCGTAAACATACCCTAGCGAACCCTCGTACAGCCAAACGCGGGGGCCTGCAGCATCGTCAGACACATGCCTTCTACGACGTTTGATTGAATGATCGCGGGACACGTACCTAGGTCACACGACGCATGCGCGCTGTCACCGTTTCCGTCGAAACCATTATATACTACTTGTGTGTGTGTGTGTGTGTGTGTGTGCACTTGGGTGGGTTAAAAAGCACAAATACTCACTGTACTTGGCCATATAAGTCACTTTCACTTGCTTCACCTTAATGTTGCAAGGCAGTTGGTTGGTGCTGCTCTTCATTGAACTGGTTAAGTATGATGGGCTCTTCATCCTCTTTGGTTCTTCCCTGGAACTAAACAAGCGCATTACTCACTATACATGCAGTTTGTGCGGTTAAGAAAAGAGACTTGGCGTCTAGTGTTCAGTTTATGCATCTATGGAAAAGTTCAACACCAAACCACTGTGTGCTTCCTTTAATGTTTTGTATCAATACTAAAAACTGTATATAAAACTGTAATAGGCTCCAGCAGATCCCTGTGACCCTAATTAGGAATAAGTGGGTGTAGATCATGGCTGGATGGATGGATAAAAACTGTACATAAGCTAAATTATAAGTAAGTAGTTGACTTGTAACTGTCTATTGTTGCAGCTTTTTTTTGCCTCGTTGGTGCAGTTGGCAGCAATTCAGTCTCATAATCTGAAGGCTGTGAATTCAAACCTCACACGAGGCAGGGGTTTCTTTATGGTTCATCTAGAACAGTAGGGTGCAACCTATGTTCCATCACCTTTATACTAGTGATTGCCTGTATCAGATGTGGTTAGCCAATAGTTATGTTATGCTACTTTAGTGATTTCTGAGAAGAAAGCCAGAACTCCTAGCAAAAAAAGTCTGAATTTTGAGAAAATTCAAAATTAGACTATTAAAAAACAGATTAGTTTGAAAAACCCCGAGGGTCAGGAAAAGTCCAAACTAGCTCAGTGTGATAGGAAAAAGATCATAGTTCAGGGTCTTTCTGAATTCTTGAAACATGTGGACAGCAAATTGTAAACTGGATTATGGATCTGCGTTGTTAAGCCGTGGGGGAATTAGCTCAAGTGGTAGAGCGCTTGCTTGGCATGTAAGAGGTAGTGGGATCGATGCCCACATTCTCCACAAGTCTTTAAAGCCCAATCTTCAGACTTCTGTGTTATCAGATATCTGGTTTCATATTTGTACAACATGTATGAACTCAGTCCAGACAAAAACAGCAGAATGTGTTATAGACAGAGTGAGTGTGAACTACCAAAGTGCTGCCATCCTTTCACTCCTGCTTTCCTGACTGACATATTTTCCATAAGCAGAAGTACAGGAGCCAAGGAGCAGAACAGATGAGGTGGATGGAAAATACCTCAGAAGAGTAGTAAAAACTTTGGACACAGTGATGGTGGTGTAGTGGTGAGCATAGTTGCCTTCCACACAGGGGCCAGTTGTATATAGGAGTCATAGCCAATGAAACTGCAGCATTGTTGATGCTGTCCAAGGTGCTCAGTTGGTAGAGTGGAGGACTGTAGGTTGAAGTGACAGTTATCCTGCAGTTAAGAAAAGAGCTTTGGTATCAAATGTGTAGTTAAGTGTCAGTTTATGCATCTGTGGAAAAGTTCAACGCCAAACCACTTTGTGCTTCCTTCAGTAGCTCAGTTGGCAGAGCGGAGGACTGTAGGTTGAAGTAGTAGTTATCCTTAGGTCGTTGGTTCAACTCCGGCTTGAAGGAATATTGTTTAGGTTCTGTGTATCTGCTGACATAGGATGGATGTAAAATCAAGAGCTGATGACACATTTGATGTGTGGTGTAATGTCAGTTTCTGCATCTGTGTAATAGTAGATTTTAGTTGCGAACCCATGACCTTCGTGTTGTGAGGCAACAGTGCTAACCACTTAACCACCATGGCATGTGGCAACAACAGACTGGTAAAAAATGTACAGCATCTCATTTTATGCAGGTCATACAACTAATCACAGATAGTTACTATTGGAATATACTGATTATTACAGACATTCACTGGAGAATTTAATTCACTGAACAGGAGCTGACAAACATGAATCCTTTATGAAACAGGGGAATGGAGAGAGGAGACAGGAAGGAAATATGAACAGGGACCGTCCTTCTGGACTTTCTAGGCTCAAGAGCTAAAATCAGTTCTTGCATGTTCCAATGTCTAAAACTCAGACATTGTGGAATAAGGGAGATATATTTTACTTGTGCTTGTAAGTGGTACTGTGACTTAGTTGGTTAATGTTCCTGTCTAGTAAACAGGAGATCTTGTGTTCAAATCTCAGCAGTGCCTCAGTAATAACTGACTATAAACAAACCCAGATTTTTCTAAAAAGCTAATTTACTAATGTTCTGAGCTCTACCCTGTACTTTGATAACATTCTCTGTCTCTCTCTTTGTAAAGTCATTTTCTACCTGAGTATGTACATGTAACAGTAACAACACTGAATCAGCTGCAAAGATATTCTGCATTAACTGAAATTATTCATACCCCTGGCAAATTCTGACTTAAAGTTACTTTTATTCAACCAGTTTTCAAGTTTTTTCTTGATTAGAAATGACACAATAATAATAATAAGACGATGTACAAGAGGCATCATTGTAAAGTCAGAAAGTGTGTGTGTGTGTGTGTGTCATAACACTGAGAGACCTTTGATCTCTTTAATGTCTAAACATTCTTGGACATGATGTCACAGAGACACCTTCAGAAGTGTCATTGACACAAGAAGCAGCTCGACTGCACAGGAGTTGTTCATCATTCATTGAAAGAGACAGAAACCATAGTTTCAGACTCCAATGAACTGTTTGTCCAAATGATAGTTTACTATGTATTGTGGGTCCCAACTACTGTTACAGCGGTAAGTCAGTCTACAACCTAGTACAGATGTGGTCAACATACACTTAACTTTGGGTTGTTTTTCTGAATAAGCTCACAACCTCTTAATCTCATCAAGAATGGGCTCATCCGGGACTTGAAGCCGGGACCTCTCACACCCAAAGCGAGAATCATGCCTCCAGACCAATGAGCCACATGCAAGTGTGCTACCCTTCACATAAAATCTCACCAATTCTCTGTTTAGCAGCATTCATATTCATATTTAGGTTGATATTTATACAGACATACATTCAGTGTGTAACAGTCAGTCTCTGTTGTTGCTGAAGGAGCTACCTGGCCTGGATGACTGTTGCAGTCAGCTCACTTCAGTTAGCAGTTAGTATAAATACTGTTCTGCAATAGTAACAGTCTACTTACAGTCTAATGTTACTGCACTGATTCATAAACTGTCACCATGGAACAACCATATAAACATAATTCAACTGTGACACTGATACAACTGAGCTCTGCCCTATAACTGTGATTAGTTTTATGACTGGAATAAAACATCCATCCATTATCCATACTCACTTATTCCTACTGGGGTCCATGGGATCTACTGGAGCCTATCCCAGCTCTCTTCAGGTGAAAGGCAGGGGTACACACATGTCACCAGTCCATCTCATGGTCACATATAGACAGACAATGGGCAATTTAGAATCACCAGTCAACCTGACATACATGTTTTAGACCAGGAGGAAACCAGAGTACCCACCAGCATGAAAACTCCACACATAAAGGCCACTGCAGGGTTTTAGAGCAGGAACCTCCTTGCTGTGAGGCAACAGTGCTAACCACTCACTCACCATGCTATCTGGGAACAAAACATTAATCCCAAAATTTCCTGCTTGACTTTGCTGGGTTGGAGACTGACACTGGCTGGTTAGCTCAGTTGGTTAGAGTGTGATGCTGATAATATCAAGGTCATGGGTTTAAGCCCCATACTGGCCATACATTCATTGACAGTATAATCACCCTGAAGCTTGTACAAACAGAATACACATGTTGTATGTTTACTAACAATACAATCACCTTAAAGTTTTCCAAACAGAGAACAAATACTATTATCTATACCTGCTTATTCCTAACTAGGGTTACAGGGATCTGCTGGAGCCTTATAATGTAAAAGAAAATCAAAAGAACCTTACTAGGGAGATTTTTAAAAACAAATTCATCCTGTTTCTCAGGTTTTTGATGATATTAAATATGCCTTCATTCATCCATTATCTATACCCGCTTATTCCTAATTAGGGTCACAAGGATCTGCTGGAGCCTACCCCAGCTCTCTTTGGTGAAAGGCAGGGGTATACTGTGGACATGTCACCAGTCCATCACAGGACCAATATCAAATATTTCTTTTTAAAATGAAATAGTTAAATTCTTAAAACAACACATTGTTTTATGTTTTAAATATATCTAATTGAATACCTGAGTAAGTTGTTGTGGATGAGCGGTTAAGGCGAGGGACTTGAAATTCATTGTGCTCTCGCTGCACATGCTCAAATCCTGTTTACAGTAATATGCTCTTTATAAACTCACTACATTAATGTGTTTTATTGCCTTAGTGGACTTTGAGGACTGAGAAAACTGTTGCTGTGTGTGTTCCAGTTAGGTTAGGTTACTGCTGACATCATGTCTCATCTGAAGGAGAAGAAATGAACAAACACAGTGTGTTCTCAGTCTTGTGTTGATGTCAGTTCTGCCTTAAGATAGTGTTTCCATAGTAACAGAGGTTAGGTTATGGTTCAGTGTAGCAGAGAGAACAGGGGCCTGTTTCAGAAAGTGGGTTTAGTGAAAACCCAGAGTTTGTTAAACCTGAGATGAGGGATAGTCAAGGTTTTTGGTTCCACAAAGCGTGTTCAGATTGACTCTGAGTCAGTAACTGATGGTACCTTACTCTGCGAACCAAACCTGCTTGCTAGCAGGGTTTATAAACCCTGAGTTGTTTCTGAGCCAATTGACATTCAGACTGAAGATGAGGCTGGAGACGTGGAGTGATACAGAAGCACAATTGCTTTGCAGGTAAAGTTTCCCCTGGTCTTAAGATTTTGTTCAGGAGTATATGGTATATGTATAAGTATATGTCTGTGTATGAGTATATGAATAAGTTTCAAATTGGAAACAATTCTGTAGTCATTTATGATACAGTCACTCATTATATTTATTTAATGACGCTGAAACACCTTCTCCTATTACCCCCCTTTGGTTGTAAATATAAAACCCAAAGTATACTTGGATTCACCTATGTTTGAGAAGTAAACACCTACATGTCCAATTTGATGGAGAGCAGTTTGTCCAGTGTCTTCCTGTTACTTACGGGTACAAACATATCCACATCACTGCTGATAGAATGTGCAGTCCATAGTCTTCAGTCCTCACTCCTTTAGTATCTACTTTCTGGCATAGAAATACTTGCTCAAACGTAAGGTGAGACTGACTTTAGCTCTGTGGGAAAAGACAAATTCAGCACTCTTATTCATCTAAATGAGAATCTTCAGATTTCACAGTGTGTATTGTTTGTTTTCTGCATCATTTAAAAGTACAGATTCGGCTTTTGTTTATATTTTCTTTTCAACCATGTCCCTCATGGCTCATTAGCGCTGTCTTTAACCCAGTCATAGAAATGAACGATATGACGTGTGCAGTAGTGTAGAGATGCTAGTGAATGACTGTTATTGTTTTTGCTGTAAAAACATGAGAATACACAGTGTTATCACCAGTTCTGTGCATATTTTTAAATGGAGTAAACCGCAAAAGCCAGTTGTAGAAAGCTTTGCAGAGTTAGGAATGTCATTGAGCAACCTTACAAACAAGTCAGTGTGTATGGGCAAGGTTTGTTTAAATCTGGTTGGATGATGGATTGTAGAGCCCGCCCCCATTACAGATAAGCAGCTGTGATTGGCCCGGCTCTTTTGAAGGTCACTGAAAAGACTCCCTATGGCAGGGGTTCCAGATCCACATTCTTTTGTTAAGAAAGGAGTAGGTCAGGCTGGCCAGACTAGCAATCACCAGTGCTGCTCTTTAAATTTCAGCATGTGTATTTGTTGTGGTTTTTTTATATATAAAGTGTCATCTTTAGAATCATAATCAAGGCACATTCACTTCACACATGAAAGGTCCCTGGTTCAAAACCAGGCAGAAGCAGAGGTCCAACTCTTCTCTAACAATTGTGGTCAAGCTCTTCTACATTATGAAATGGACCAGATCAGCCTGTACTTTAGCATGCAATGGTAAACAGCAAGGAAACAAAGTCAGTGGACAACTGCAAGCAGCACTGTGACACCCCTGTTTTTATGGCATGTTTTGTATTTTTTATTTCTACAATTAAACGGTGCACTTTTATCTGCATATCAAATTCTTCCTTCAACTTCCTTTTTTTGTGTAGAACACACCCTGACATTTCTGTGTCTGGGTGTGTTCTACCATTTATTTCCAGTTTTGGTAACATGAAGGGAGACCAGCAGGTTATCCAGCAATGTTCAGACTTAATGAGGGTATCTGGTATCACCAAGCCAGTTTGTGGTAACCCTATGTTTTGTTCATTTGAAAAGACAGAACAACATGAGACTCCTTGTCAGGGAATCAAACCCCGGTTTTCCACGTGACAGGCAGAGATACTGTCCACTATACTAACGAGGACTGCAGGACCCTGTTTGTTCACCATGTTGATGGACACATGACACTCTTCTGACATTCAGTGCTTTACACCCTTTACATAGCTTACACATCATTTGCCTGTGCATGTATTCCACATGTGAAAAGGTACATCAATGATCAATGTACATCAATGATCAATTGTCAAATTCCTTCCTGCGTTTCAGAGCTTTGACGTTCATATCAGTTAAATAATTTAGGAATGCCAGCTGTTTTTCCCACAGTGCTCAACTACTGGCTGAACACACAAGGGGCTGCAATATATTTAAAGTACAGGTCAGTCGAAAATAACACTGATCCTTGAAAAGGACCTCAATTGTTCCTCCAAACAGGGCTGAATGACACAGGCTGAGCCAGGTAGACCAATTGTCGTCCTCCCAGATAACATCCTCCAGCTCCTTCTCAAGGTATTCCCTGACCATTTGGGACATACTGTGAGGTTGTTAAAACATGCTGCAGTGTCCTTTCAGGTCTCCTGACATGAGCTTCTCTGGGTTAAATGCTTGCACTCATATTGCAATAGTTTACACATTGTATATACTGTATATATAAAAATATTATGTCCTTTTTTTTTATAGCACATAATTGGGTAAGGATGGCCGAGTGGTCTAAGGTGCTGCGTTCAGGTTGCAGTCTGTTTTGGAGATGTGGATTCAAATCCCACTCATTGTGCCCTGGTTACTTACCACTAGCAGCTACTGAGAGGTGACGCCCAAACATACCCAAATGAAAGTAATGACAAGTGGAATCATATACAATATTAACCTGTTAAGTCAGACGTGACCACTTTAATGTTTTGTATCAATACTAAATAAAATTATTTTGAGATGATGTAAAACTCAAATAGGCTCCAGCGGTTCCCTGTGACCCTAATTAGGAATAAGCGGGTATAGATAATGGATGGATCAATGGATAAAGTTATCAACAAGTTAAATTAGAAATATCTGCTTTTGCTCTATCTAGTATCGCAGCGAGTCTCGTAATCTGAATGCCACTGTGAATGACTGCAGTTTCTTTTGGAGGCGTGGGTTCAAATCCCACTCCTGACAAACCAGTCCTCCTGCTGTTGGGATGTTTCTCAATAAGGATGGGTGATGGATTAGATGGATTCCATTGTGGTCTCCCCTTGCAGGTTTGAATCCTGCTGACAACGAGCTGTTATTTGTAACTCATCCTGTTAGTGTCTCATAGAGTTGGTGGACTATGAGAACTAAAACAACTGTTTTGGTCCAAGTTGGGAAGGTTAGTGTTGATCTGATTGGTCCAAATTGATGGTCAGTTGTGTGGACATAAGTCCTGCCATTTGCATAGTGCTTCCATAGTGACATTATGTTATTTTTTTCGATTTTGTTTCCATGGTGTAATGTTTAGCACTTTGGACTTTGGTGATCACTCTAGTGATCTGAGTTTAAATCTCAGTGGCATCTTGCTTTAAAAAATCACAGAGGGCTTCAACTTGTGCAACTTGTGCAACTTGTTATGGACAGTTTGTGATGACAATACTAGGCATCTGTGTGTTATTGTGTTATGTAATGTCAATGATTTGAGACTTGACTCAGACTTGATGTTTGGGACTCATGAACAATATTTATATATTTCTTCATTTATTTTATTTTAGCGCAATAACATACATTTCTGACAAGCTCTGAGTTTACTATTGTTTTATTCATAACACATTTGTGGCACACCTTGCCCCTGGTGACTTTAAACTGCAGTGAACTGAATTAGTGTCATGAACATGGCAAACGTCCCAGCCAGTGTGGTCCAGTTTGTTGAATTGCAGTTGTGATCAGAGACATGAGACCTGACTTGGACTTCCAAAAAGTGACTTGTGAGCATCTCTGCACTGGAGACACAGATAAGAGAAAATATAAATAAAATCTAATAATAAAATTCTAAAATATAAATTATTTGCAAGTCTGGATGACAGTGTTCAGTCATGACCTTGTTTTCAGTGTGTACAAGCAGTTGGTGTCCAAACCTGATTAGCTCAGTTGGTAGAATGTGAGACTCTTAATCTCAGGGTTGTGGGTTTGAGCCCCAAGTTATACAGTGGCTCTTGAATGTGGAAATTCGTTCCCAAGTTCAAGGAGTCTATGAGCATGTACTGAGCTGTTGACAGTGGAAGGGAAGGAGCAATAAGCCTTCTTTTCAACAAAGAACAGAACAGCAGGTATTGAAACATAATGTTCTATGTCTGGAAATTCCACTTAGTCTGTGTTTCAATTTGGAAACAATTCTGTAGTCATTTATGATACAGTCACTCATCTATGTTTATTTAATGACACTGAAACACCTTCTCCTATTACCCCCCTGAAGTCACATCACCTCTTCTCAACACATGGAGCTCTCCTGTAGAATCACCACCACCCAAAGTGGGGCTCAAACCTAACCCTAACCCTGAGATTAAGAATATCATGCTCTACTGACTGAGCTAGCCAGACTGTGTATAACACACATTTAACTGTAAATGTGGTATACTTGGATCCACCTATGTTCTGCCAATTGACTATCAGGTTAATGCAGAATATCTTTGCAGTTGATTCAGTGTTGTTACTGTTACATGTACATATTCAAGTAGAAAATGACTTTACAAAGAGAGAGAAAAGAATGTTACCAAAGTACAGGGTAGAACATTAGTAATTCAGCTATTTAGAAAAAGCTGCGTTTTTTTTTTTTACAATGTCACAAAGCAGTAACAAGAACTGCTTCTGTACATGTGTTTTGCAGTATTTCCTTCTTGTACTAAGTGTCATGTCAGTGTATGCCAAAAGGAAACCTGGACTCATTCTATTTATAGTGAGGTACTGCTGGGATTTGAACCCAGGATCTCCTGTTTACTAGACAGGTGCTTTATGTAGCTAACCATAAAATATAGCAGCTGTAGTAACAGGCTCCTCTCCATGTTCTGTAGAACTGAAAGGTTCAAGAGGTCATTCATTCCTGGGGCTATAAGACTGTATAACAGCTCCTGTTGAACCTGTGCACTTTATTACTTGCATTGCAAGTATCCTTTTAACTATTTATTTGTCTGTCTGTTTTTATTGTTTTATTTGTATAATGTGGCATTGTGTGGTCTCTGTACTACTGGACACTCGAATTTTGCCTTTTGGCTATGAATAAAACATTCATCATCATCATCATCATCATCAAATGAATCACAGAGCAGCCAGATGTTCAACTATTACACAGATCCAGAAAGTGACATCATACCACAAACCAGATGTGTTATCAGATCTTGATTTTACATCCATCCAATGTGAACAGATACACAAGATACCAAAACAAAACAACATTCCTTCAAGTCAAAGTTGATACAGCGATCTAAGGATAAATGCCATTTTAACCTACAGTCCTCCACTCTACCAACTGAGCACCTTAGACAGCATCAACAATGCTGCAGTTTCATTGGCTATGACTCCTATATACAACTGGCCCCTGTGTGGAAGGCAGCTATGCTCACCACTACACCACCATCACTGTGTCCAAAGTTTTATACTACTCTTCTCAGGTATTTTCCATCCACCTCATCTGTTCTGCTTCTTGGCTCCTGTACTTCTGCTTATGGAAAACATGTCAGTCAGGAAAGCAGGAGTGAAAGGTTGGACTTTTTCTGATCCTCTGGGTTTTTCAAACCAATCTGTTTTTTAATAGTCTAATTTTGAATTTTCTCAAAATTCTGACTTTTTTTTTGCTAGGAGTTCTGGCTTTCTTCTCATAAATCTCTAAATTAGCATAACATAACTTCTTTTGTTTCATGTTCTCATTCTTGCCCCAGAATAGTTTAATCAATAGTCCAGAATTTTGCTCCTTCTTCTTCTTTAAAGAGATTATGTTTGACCTTTTCTGTAATCTGTCTAATACATGTATGCATAACCTTTTCAAACATACTTGACAGTGTTTAATTGTAGTGCTACGTGCACCACTCTATCATACATGGAACTAGTCCACTGTGTCGAAAAAGTGGTTGTGCCATGTATCACAATTGGATGCTCTGGCTAGTCCAAGTGAAGCCTGGTTAGCTCAGTTTGTAGACCATGAGACTCTTAATCTCAGGGTCACGTGTTTTGAGCCCCACATTAGACAAGAAGTTGTCTGACTTTAGATGAGTAGATGTAGTTGATGTGTAAGCTGTGTGCTGCAATAGACAGCAGTATTTTGATGATGCCCTGCGTCAGCTGGGTCCTGTGGTGTAATGGTTGGCACTGTGGACTTTGAATCCAGTGATCTGAGTTCAAATCTCAGTGGGACCAACTTAAAAAAAAGCTGTTTCATGTTATGAAACATGACTTACAAGGTGACTACCAACAAAATGAAATCAAGCTTGAGATAAAGTTCAGTCATCTCTTGGTTTCACTGGCATAATCAATATAAAAGCAGTCTCTACCCTGTTGTCATTTTGCTGGTCCTCTCTTTCTGAGGGTCTTTCACCTCTTGAGAGTCTTGAGAGTCTCTCAGTCTCCAGAGAATCTTGAGAACGAATCAGAGAAATCTCTGGTTGTGTCTGTCTGTGTACTGTCTTTTTGTGTCTTGCTGCAGTGATTGGGGAATACATCTGGTTGGACCATCATCGTACTTGACATGATGTGGTTTGGTCCAGGGGATCCATCCTCGCTGGTGACTGGTGACAGTCCCCTGACTTGAATCAAACTTGGAATGAAGAAAACGAGTAATAGAGCAAAGGTTCTTCACATGGTCACTGCCTCACGTTTCTGAGAACAGAGATAACACATACCAGGGTCCCATGGTGTAATGGTTAGCACTCTGGACTTTGAATCCAATGATCTGAATTCAAACCTCAGTGGGACCAGCTTAAAAAAACAGCAAGGTCTTGTTATGAAACATGACTTACAATGAAGCTACCAACATAATGAAATCGTGAGACAGACAGTTCAATTCCCTTTACTGTGATAGTGCAGTCTCATTGGTCTGAGTGATGCAAGACTCATTTTTTTCTTTAAGTTAGTAAGTTTTAAAAATGTTTTATAAAATGGGAACAATAATTTCTTTTTCCACCCAGCAAGAAGTCTAGTGGTAATCATGGACTCAGACTTGAATTTTAACAGCAATATTAAATTAACTACATCATCTCAAAAACGTTGTCAGGTTCAAAGGGATCATGTCTAAACCAGACTTGGAGAGACTCATCCATGCATTTATCTCCAGCAGGTTAGACGGCCTGCTCACAGGGCTCTCAAAACTAGAACCAGGAACTGCAACCACATTACTCCTGTTCTCAGATCTCTGCACTGGCTTGCTGTCGCTCAGAGAATGGACTTTAAAACAGCACTTCTTGTGTATAAGTCTCTGCACCCATGTACATCTCTGACATGTTGATGCCGTATGAACCATCTCGACCTTGGAGAAAGAGTGTTTCAGTTTTATGCAGCTAAAACCTGGAATAGTCTTCCTGATGATGTTACACAAACCTCATCTCTGTCAATGTTTGAGTCAAGCTTAAAAACTTTTCTTTTTAGCTCTGCGTACAACAACTAAAAGTGTTTTATCTACATTAATTTTCCTCTAATTTCAAGTAAATTTCCTACTATTTACTGTTTCTCATTTTGATTTTTGCCAATGTACATTTAATGTGTCTTTTATTTCTGTAAAGCACTTTGAATTACTCTGTGTATGAATTGTGCTATATAAATAAACTTGCCTTGCCTAAGTATCTAAGTATTATATTTAAGAATTTACTAAATAATTTCCCAAATGCAACCACAGGGGGGCACAATCCAGTGTCTTCACGTGCCGGTCCCAGGTCCGGGTAAATGCAGAGGGTTGTGTCAGGAAGGTCCTCCGACATAAAATTTCAGCCACATCAAACATGTGAATCACAAATACGACTTCCATACCAAATCGGTCCTGGCCCGGGTTAACAATGACCACCACTGGTGCTGTTGACCCACAGGGTGCCATTGGAAACTGCACTACTGTTGGTCAAAGAAGGAGAGGAGGAAGGTGGGTTCGTAGGCAAAGAGAGAAGAGGAAGGGCAGGAGTGTAGGACTTAGTGTAGGGAGTTTGAATGTAGGGACTTTGTCAGGGAAAACTAAAGAGTTGGCTGATATGATGGAGAGAAGAAAGGTGGATAGCTTGTGTGTTCAGGAGACCAAGTGGAGAGGTAGCAAGGTCTATAGATTAGGAGCAGGGTTCAAGCTGCTTTATCATGGTGTGGATGGAAAGAGGAATGGAGTAGGAGTTATCCTGAAGAAGGATTTTGCTAGGAATGTTCTGGAGGTGAAGAGATAGGGTCAGATAGGGTGATGAGTCTGAAGCTGGAAGGTGAATGTTGTCAGTGGTTATGCCCCACAGGCAGGATGTGAGTTAGAAGAGAAGGAGAAATTCTGGAGGGAAATGGATGAGGTGATTCAGGGTATCCCTAGTGGTGAGAGACTGGTGATTGGGGCAGATTTCAACACACGTTGGTGAGGGAAACGGAGGTGACGAGGAAGTGATGGGTAAGTTTGGTATGCATGACAGGAATGCAGAAGGACAGATGGTGGTAGACCGCAAAAAGGATGGAAATGGCTGTAGTGAACACATTTTTCCAGAAAAGGGAGGAGCATAGGGTGACATATAAGAGTGGAGGCAGGAGCACACAAGTTGATTACATCTTGTGCAGACGTTCCAACCTGAAAAAGATCAGTGACTGTAAAGTAGTGGCTGGGGAGAGTGTAGCCAGACAGCATAGGAT
This sequence comes from Mastacembelus armatus, assembly GCF_900324485.2. Lineage (NCBI taxonomy): Eukaryota > Metazoa > Chordata > Actinopteri > Synbranchiformes > Mastacembelidae > Mastacembelus > Mastacembelus armatus. Next base: position 205,974 of record NW_022872898.1, on the reverse strand, counting down.
GGTGGTGTGTAGGATGACTCTGGTGGTGAGGAAGATGAAGAGGACAAGGGCAGAGCAGAGGACCAAGTGGTGGAAGTTGAAAAAGGAAGAGTGTTGTGTGGCTTTCAGGGAGGAGCTGAAAAAGGCTCTGGGAGGTCAGGAGGTTCTTCCAGATGACTTTCATGCCAAGAAAGAGTATCACAGATTCAATATTTGCTTTGAGAATGCTGATGGAGAAGTACAGAGAAGGCCAGAAGGAGCTGCATTGTGTCTTTGTAGATTTGGAAAAAGCATATGACGGTGCTGAGAGAGGAGCTGTGGTTTTGTATGAAGAAGTCTGGAGTGGCAGAGGAGTATGTTCGAGTGGTGCAGGACATGTATGAGAGCTGTAAGACAGTGGTGAGGTGTAGGGTGTAGGGGTCACAGAGGAGTTCAAGGTGGAGGTGGGACTGCACCAAGGATCGGCTTTGAGCCCCTTCTTGTTTGCTGTGGTGATGGACAGGCTGACAGATGAGGTTAGACAGGAGTCTCCGTGGACCATGATGTTTGCAGATGACCTTGTCATCTGTAGTGAGAGCAGGGAGCAGGTGGAGGAAAATCTAGAGAGGTGGAGGTTTGCTCTGGAAAGGAGAGGAACGAAGGTTAGTCGCAGTAAAACAGAGTCATGTGTGTAAATGAGAGAGACTCAAGTAGCACGGTGAGGTTACAGGGAGTAGAGGTGAAGAAGGTGGAGGATTTTGAATATTTAGGGTCAACCGTCCAGAGCAACAGAGAGTGTGGAAAAGAAGTGAAAAAACGTGTGCAAGCAGGTTGGAACGGGTGGAGGAAAGTGTCAGGTGTGATGTCTGACAAAAGAGTGTCAGCAACAATGAAAGGAAAGGTGTACAAGACAGTGGTGAGACCAGCAATGTTGTCTGGTTTAGAGACAGTGGCACTGAGAAAAAGACAGGAGACAGAGCTGGAGGTAGCAGAGCTGAAGATGTTGAGGTTCTCTCTGGGAGTGACGAGGATGGACAGGGTCAGGAATGAGGACATCAGAGGGACAGCTCATGTTAGATGGTTTGGAGAAAAAGCCAGGGAAGTCAGATTGAGATGGTTTGGACATGTTCAGAGGAAGGACAGTGAATACATTGGTAAAAGGATGCTGAGGTTAGAGCTGCCAGGAAGGAGGCCTAGTGGAAGACCAAAAAAAAGGTTCTTGGATGTAGTGAAGGAGGACATGAGGATAGTTGGTGTGGATGTGAAGGATACACAGGATAGGGTTAAATGGAGGCAGATGATTCACTGTGGCAACCCCTAAAGGGAGCCGCCGCTCAATGTTTATTTATATTTTTTTAAGATTGCTTGTTTGATAGAAATTAAAGAAAACAGCCTTTAAAAAGTAAGCCACTCGGCCTCAACAACTTGCTCATACAACTCCAGGCCAGTTGAAATTGATATATTTAAAAACAGAAAAATGTTTAAACATTTGTTTTATTTTCTAACAAGTGGAGGTTAAAGTGTGTAAATGGGTGTGGAAACTGTACAGAAATACTGGGGAGGTATAAAAAGTAATGTGTCCATTTATTATTGCAGAAGAACTAAATAGAAGGACCTATATTCAGATATCATGGCTGCACTAGCTACAACAATGACCACACAAACTTTTATAGACAACAAAAATACAAACTGCATTAAATACAGTGGAGGTGCACCTATTGTTTACTTCAGTGGCTTTGTTAAAATGTCCATATAAAATAATACCCTGAACCACACACAATAATTCTCTTTTTTTAAAGAGGACCTCCTTCAGGATAAAGTATTTTCTTCTGTGCTTCAAGAGCAGTGTAAAATTTCATTGGCTGTCACTGAATTTCAACTATACATGACTGGCCCCAGACAGACTAACTCTTCTTCTATTCTATACAAAGAATTAGTCTGGAATGTCTTTGGTTGAGATCAATTTACAGGGGGGTGGCAATGGACACAGAATAAACGAATGAGAGAAATGAACGATATGACGTGTACATTATCAGATGCAGCTACACAGAGATTGCGTCATAGCTACCTTTGGTAAGCTCAGGCTGAGTTTTCCATAAGTGATATTCAACAGTCAAGGCAAGAGCTCTGTTTTTGCCTGGTTTCCAACCAGGGACCTTTCATGTGTGAGGTGAACGTGATGATCACTACACTACAGAAACTGACACAACCTTCAGACTTAGAACATGGCACTGGGAAATGCAACATTATACACTAAGCCCATAAGACACTTTATTTGGAGAATCTAAACTCAAATGATCCAACTGTGTGTCATCTTTAGGAAATCATAAAGGAGCCCAGAGAGATTTCTTGAAAACATACAGTTGTGTTCCTGTAGTGTAGATGTTAACATGTTTGCCTTACACACAGACGGCCCCTGCACCAGCCTTGAAAGTTGGAAAAGTACTACACTCTAAAAAGAAATGTTTAGACTCAGCAAAAAAAATTAACGCAACATTTTGCATTAGTCTTTTTGAGTTATGACAAGTTCATTTGAAATTATATTGGACCAACAAACTACATTGCGTTAGGGGAAATAGGTTTTCCTCTTCACTAAAGGATTATTTTAAGTATCCCTAACTTATTAACTGTTAGTCTAAAGGCAGGTTTTTATGTTAATAACTCATAAAAATTATGTTGCTCTAACTGGCTTTACCATATTATTTTAATGCAATGTTATATGTTGTCTAGTTAATTACTATAATAATGTATACAACTGTTTTAATAGCACCCATTATGAAAATTAAGTTGCTTCAATTAGATTTTTTGTCAGGTTTCTTTTTCTTTTTTGTGGGGTTTTCTTGTTTTTGTTCATGTAGCTCTTAAGAAAGACATTAGTTCAAACCCTATTTTTGTGAAAGTAATTGTTTTTTTATTTTGAACTGCAGTTGAGTATTTGAACAAATTATATAAAAATCTTGCAAAAAAAAAATAGAAATAAAAAACAAACAAAATTTTCAACTGCTCCTCAAATTAACAATACAAAACTTGGCCATACTCCCTTGAGAAATTAAGCATAACAAACTGCCACCACAGCAAAGTTAATGGTAGGCCTGACAATTGTATGAAATATGTAAAATCTTTATAAACATTACTGTATTGAAAAGTGCAATACAACAGATTTTGAACACACCCAAATACATCTTAAAGAAGTGTGACCACCTCAAAATAGCCAAAAGCCAAGTAACATATCATGGAACTTTCCAAGAGACTAAAGTAAGCCCACATCAGTCATGTCCAAAACAATACATTCTCTTTGGGCCAAAATATGTAAACATCTTTGTTTTGTCAATGTTCAAGACAAGATTTGTTGAACATAAAGCATAACAAAACTAACCTGAGACAGAGAAACATTCTCAATTTCTTTTCGTCATCAGTTGACCAAATACTAAACAATGTCAAAGAGTGACAGTGTTCAGAAACAGGTGGAATCTTTAGAAAATATTGTTCTTGAGACTCATCACTTTTGCACTGGGTTTTAGTCCATCAAGGTTAAGGAACAACTTCTGAAAAACTTCAAAAGTGTATTTAAGTTCCTTGCAGTAGCTCAGGTTGAGAGCATATATTATACCCATCAGCAAAGCACAGCACCGTGGGATATCCTTTCCGACCAGAACTTTTGTTCCCTCCACCACAATAGTTGCCATCCGGTGGTCAAATGCAGGGGTCGACTGGTCACCAATGATAACGATTTTCATCACTTGCCATTCAAGGCTGGCCTCGAACTCTTCATTGACCTTGTAAAAAAAAAAAATATATACATATTACATTAGGATAGTGTGTAAGAGATTAAATGCAATCCCTTCTGAATTCAGATAATCAATTATTTTAACCCTTATACACATGCACATACACACACATGCATTAGGAAAAATTGTGGTATGATAAAACATGATAGTAAGATGCACACATGAATGTTTTTGTTTTATCACACAACTAAAGAGCATGTTCAGTGACCAACTTAGCTTGCTTTACAGAAGTAAATCTGTATAGCAAGTATAGCCAGGAACAGATTTGGAACAGAAAAACTGTAGGGTTATAAAACATCAAACTTAATTTTTTCTTTTCAGACAATTGTCAGCTTTGACATACAAGGATTTTGAATACACTCACTTTCAATTTCATATCCCTCACAAAAAAAGGTTTGGTTTGTGTAACTAAACTAAGTTATAATAAGCTAGGCATGCAAGTTTAATGATATACTAACAGTTTTGGGAAAGTTCTTATTTTCTTCCATTTATTTTTGATTGACTTTTATTTGGTCTCTACATCTTGGTATTTTTCTTGACCCTTTTTAGGTTTTATACATTAACTGAACCAGTTAAGCCACAGTCATTTGTTATTTTCTTCGCTGAGCCCTTTTCCTTGCTGCTGCTGTCAACACCTACTCATGTTGATGTGGTCTGAAGCACAATATACTTAAAAAATATAACTAACAACAATGAGTAGTGCAGGAGCATGCTTCTGCCTTTGCGTTTACACTATGCTTGCTAAGGATTTAATTTACTTTCAAAATACTAAAATACTTACAGCATACTCCTTGAACAGGTCCTCTTCCTTCTCTCCAAGGTATACAACAAGGCACCATGTCCTTAAGTTGCCTAATTCTCATTCCTGAAGCTCCTCCTCTTGAAGAAACCACATTCATCAGTTTCTGGGTGCAGTGGTCAAGTTTGGCCATGACGGTAGATTCAAGGTTTATAGTGGTTATTCTCTTGAACTCTTCATTTATCTGTGGACCATACAAACATAAAAGCGAAATATTGCACACAATTAGTTATAGGCTAAAGCATTTATATTTGTTATAATAAGTTAAAGAAGGGCACAACTACATTTTCATGAACTAGTACCAAGTAAAAAAAAAAAAAGGGAAAATATAAACATAAATATAACAGAAAACCTTTTTACCTGTGTTGCATCAAATAATGCAGGCCAGCGCTGCATGAAGTCCCTGATTGCAGGTGCGTCATAAATGATTTCTTGCCTCCTAAGAGAGAACGTCTTGGCCATTTTCTCAGCAACCACCTGACAATTATCCCTTTTCATCACATCACACAAGAGCTCCACTCTCTCTTTCTCCAAACTTTCACTGGTTTCACCTTGTGGATGAGGAGGTAGGTAATTTACTTCAGCCTTTTTAGGCTTTTTAATATTTTTAGCAGGCGCCTGCTCATGTACTCGTTTCCTCTTAAGGGAGTTCACCACAATTTCTGGGCAGCCAGTCCCACGAAGTTTGGATCTGAAGTTGTTCATTTTATATTTGAGGCGCTGGATCCATCCATAACATCCATTGAAGGACCCTGGTTCTTTGAGGCAGGAATGCTTTTTGACCAAGGCCTCTGCTACTTGACTTAGTTGGGCACTTGATGGATAAGCAGTGTATTCAAAAATAGCCTCAGCTAAATTTCCAAGAATGTCTGGAAGTAGTGAGATGAGATCTTTGGTACCAAACAGAGTCCCAGAACAACTGAACTTTTCATTGCCCGTCTGAAGCAGAATTTCTGTACTGGAAGAGAAACGAGGGATTGGAAATTCTGCAGGCCATCCCTTTGACCGCTGGGTGGGGTTTTCAGTCATCGATCTTGGAGAAACAGGTAAAGTGTCATGGGAGGATGCAGACGAGCAGACATCATCAGAAAGCTGAAGCGAACTATCAGTAATAGTTGTGCAGGAGCTGTCTACATCTGTTAAGGTGAGAGTTACTGTAGGAGTTTCCTCAATATACACAACTTTGATAGTGCCCTTGTCCATGATGTCAGTTGTTGACAGCAAGGAGAAAAACTCATTACCAAAATCAGCATCCTTGAAATGCAAACAGAAATCCCTACAAATCCCAAATGTAACTTGAACAAGTGAATGAAGCTCTCCAACTGTTCCTGGGATTCCAGATGGTAATATCAGTTTCTGAATATCATGGTCTGAAAGTATCACTCGAAGATGGACTGGTTGCGCCATTGATAAATCTGTAAAATCCTGTGAGGGAAATTAAATTATGGCATTTCAGCAGCAGGTTACACAAACATTGGGAGAGGGGAAAAATAAACATATGTTTCAATAAACAATCAACAACAAAATTCAGTAAAAAATACAAAAGTATTTCCCCTCAGTGCTAGGCCAAACCATAATAACATGCTTACATAATGTAAAGTCAGGCTGATAGGCCCAAACCTCATAATCAAAAAGTTATGTACTTGTTATTATAGAACACTGTAAATATGTCTCCAAAACTGTCACTGTCTTTTTGTTTGAGCTATGACTTCTGAATTTGACAAATCAAGGACATGCTAGCAATTTATGCAACGCAAATGTATTGTTTCAGGGTTACAATGCTTTTTCCACCAAGCACATAAGGTGTTAAAGGGAACACGTCAGACAGCTCTGTTGGCTCTACCACTTTGACAGTGCATGTTTTCTCAAGGACAAAGCTCCTGAGATGCTCAACTGACCAAGCTCTCAAGCATTTCAGAATGAATAGAAGCGTGCCCTTCACAACAACTATTTGGATCAACTCTCCAAAATCTGTGATACCACCCGTTGAGCCATTGGCCAAAATCATTCCAACTGCATACTTTGTGCCACTGTACCACACATTGTTGGCTATTTGGATACATGTCTCACCAGGGAATTTAACTTGCAGTGCTTTCTGGATGTCTTCTCTTAGCACTGTAACATCTACAGTTGACAGTTGTGTGGCCTGCAACACAGGTCTCACAACACTGGGATCGTGTTGATTGTATGTAATCATCAGCTGATGCTTCATAGCGAGTGATAGCAGAATATTTCGAAAGCTATGAGTGTGCCTGACAATACGCTTGAAAAGGCTGTGTTTGGCCTCAAACCGCATTGTCCACAGCAACACAAGTGGACCATAGGCCCTAATCAGCTGAGGATAATGTTCCAGGTAGTGATGTTTGGGGATAAGTTTTTCCTGAGGGAAAACCTGGAGAAACCTGTATCTGTGTTCAGAGATCTTACTGTCTAGATAACATATACTCTCTTCTGTGTGAACATGACTTACAACAAGCTCGACTATGTCTTTGAGCACCAGAAGTACTTCCCAAGCTGGTTCACCCTCAGGGATTTTTGATCCAATTATGAGGGGTAGGAATCGTAGCAATGACCAGTTTTCATGGGCGTTCCCTCCGACACTTTTCTTTGTTGCAAAATTCAGAGGGACCTGCTGTGGAGCATCTGTCTTATCTGACCATTTGTAGGGGAATGTTTTTATGCTTTTGTTGAGTTCATCAAGAGTGAAGTATTTACTCTTAATGAACACTTGCAGACACAAAGCCAGTTCTCGAGGGACTATGCCCTCAAATAGGTCATGCAACACATCAGGTGGGTAACCTGACAAAACACTGAAGTACTTCAGATTCTCTGTAAGTGCACACTGCCTTTTGACTCCACAGACATGTGTCAGAACAGGATTCTCCTGCACAGTCTGGACATGCATTTCATGTTGTTGTTTGGTTCTGAGTTGAAATGCCCCTGTTCTCACTTCTTCCACCTGAAACTCTGACTGTTCACCCAGACAAAACCTACACACATAAGAACTGGAGAAGTTTTCAACAAATCCCCCCATGGAATGGGCCCCAAGATTATCTGCCACAACACAAAACACTGTTCCTTTGACTCTTCTGCCTAATTCTGGGACATACAGACCCTCCTGTTCTAAGCTCACAAGATCCTTTAGCAGTGGCTCCAGTACAGTACTATAACCAAATCTTTTCACATCGTGAGCTTTGCATAGAATTGCTAAGAAGATGGAGGTCAGCGAAGATCTGAGCAGTGCAGGAACACCAGCTAACACCCAGTACACAGCAGTGACTTTGTGTTTTTTTCTTGATGTACCCAGGGGATTGCATATCTCAAAGTCATCTACATAGAGAATGATTGCAATGGTAGGATATTCTCCAGAAAACAACTCATTTGTTTTATAATACATGCCATCAGACAATGCCCTGTATTGAGTGTCATTGTCATTGTTACTTTGAGCTTCACCATCATGGAAGATGAAATCCCGGATCTCTTTCCTGGTCAAAGCCTGAAGCAGTGACTTGAGGATAGGGACATACTGGAAGCTTCTGTTTTCCTCCTTACTGAGCACATACTCCACTGGCTCCACCACACCAAACTGCTCTTTAAAAAATGCTCTCCTTTTGTAGGCAGAAGAAAGTGGACCACCACTACTCAGGGTAGAGGTAAAGGGGTTGGCATCACAAAGCTCTGCCACTATGTCTGACACAACAGCCTCATCAATCTCACAATTGTGCTTCTTCAAACAGGACTGTAAAATGTCTTTTATGATGGGACCTGATGCTGAATGGGATATGAAGTGTACCTCTTCAATAACTTCATCAATACACCTGTTTGATATGTTAAATATGCTCTCCAGTTTTAGAAACAACAATGCTAATCTTTTTTCAATGAGGTTTGATAGATCTCTCACATCATCATCATGATCACCAGTAATAGGAATTTCCACATGTTGAACACCCATATCACTGGACTCATCTAGAGTTGAAGAAAATGCATACCTCTTTAGCAGGTCTTCTTTAAAGTCTTGCAGTGTGTGAGGTGCATGCTTTCGGCTTCTGTGGGAGGCAAATGTTCCATAAATATTTGTGCTGAAATTGCAGTTCTTAAAAACACGTCACAGTCTCATGGTTTTTCAAATGTCGACCAAGATGTTCAAAAAGCTCTCTCTCTGTGGATATTGCACTAGTGCTACAACACTGGCAAGTGAAAGAGAGACTTTCTACAGAGCTGACACTTTCCTGAGCTTCATGAGAGTGCTTTCTTGAAAGATGTGATCTAAGGCTACCCCACGTTTTGAAAGAACAAAAACAGTCTTGGTGAATACATGGCAGACGTTGCCCACCATGACCATGTCGTAACCTGTAATATTTTAGCAACCCTGTTTGTGTAGAGGATTTAAATTTACACAGTTTGCACTCACAGCCCATTTTTAAAAACCATATCGACAAACTTAACAAAACATTAATTAGATTGATTGTATCAATGTAATAAGTATTGATGCAAAATCTAAATTTCAAGTAGATACAAATATGCCTGTATCAGGTCTGTAGAGGTCTGTATCACAATAGTAACTAAAATATGAAATAATCTAAGTTTAAATCTTCCTGCAGATTTTACACAGGCAGACAAAATAAAGGAAACACTCTTATTCTACTTATTTGATTCCTCTAGCAGAAATATCAAAGTGAAATTTGCCTACAGTGGAGGGATACAGCCATCTATGTGCATTTTAAAAATTGTGGCTGTGATTGAAATTAGATAACATTACGTAGTTTATGGTCACATGGTCAAACGAGCAAAACTTGAATAATGCTTTTCATATTAGCTCTCTTGCTGAGCACGTCTCAGTAAAACTCAATGAAACAAATTCAATACTTTAGTAGAAGTATTAGATGTAAATTAAATGCTACTCACCATGAAATATTGCTTTTATCAAGTTTGTTCGGCATACGAGTCTGCTAACACACAATCTTACCGCTGGAACATGTCCAGACATGTTATGTGGGTAGGAGACGGAGCTTGTTATCCTGAAGTTAATGTGGAGAAAAATTAAGTTTAAGTTATGACAACTTGAATTTTGTTTTAAATCCATGAACAATGAAAGTTGAGTTTAAATTACATGCAAAATTAAGTTGATGTAATTACCAACATTATTATTTGATCACAACTTATAAAAATAAAGTTTGCAACTTAGAAGGTTTATCAGAATCGATTAATTTGAATTTTTAACTTGCATCCATCTATTAAATCAAGTGGTGATAACAGATCCTCTGAGTTAGTTTTTAGAGTGTACAACATGGTAATTTACAGATGTTTATCCATTGGCTGGGAATCCAACCCAGACCTCCCACGTGGCAGACAAAAATTCTTCCATTGAACCACCAATGCATCTGGCTCGCCTAGAAACTGATGTCTCCACAGCATGACACCTGGTCTTCTACATTTGATAGAGAGCAGTTTTTCCAGTGTTCTCCCTGGATCAAACATCTCCATGTCACTGAATTAGTCTGGAATGTCTTCAGCAGAGATCAGTTTTCAAGGGGCCATGACATGTGCAGTAGTGTTGATAAGCCAGTGAATATGTTGTCATTCAAAATTTGTGTATTTTAGTTGCAGTGACAGTCAGGATGGCCGAGCGGTCTAAGGCGCTGCGTTCAGGTCGCAGTCTCCTCTGGAGGTGTGGGTTCAAATCCCACTCCTGACAAGCCAGGTCTGCTTTGATGTGTCTCAAAAAACAACTTTGTGTCAAACTACTTTAAACCACCTTATCAAGGATATTGGAACATAGCACAGATATTGGTGACCCACATCATGAAATGGCAACATGTTGACTATGCCAGCTAACAAGAGGACTTGCCCAAATATAACCAAATTAAATTAATGACAAGTGGAATCATATACATTATTAACCCTGTTGCACTGAGTCAGATGTCACCACTTTAATGTTTTGTATCAATACTAAAATATTAATTTTGAGATGATATATTGAATAAATGTATCAATGCATACAGATTAAACCTAAACACTAAATAATGCAATGTAAAAATTACAATAAGGGCATGCAAAACAAACAGATAATCCCACTGCTTCCATAGTCCCATATAGATTTTTTTAATATGGGACTGGACTTTAAGGCAGTGACACCAACCTATAAAAACTCAGCTGAAACAATGTTTAAAGTGTATTCCACCTTTTTGCAAGTGCACTGGATTTAGGATAGTCTCCCAGAATCCTTACAAACTCTTGTAAATTTTTTGACCTTACAGAATAGTGATTGAAGCTAAATGTAGCTAAAATGCAGAGTGGAGGGGAACAGAGTGCAGCAGAAGTGTGCTGGATCCACCATCCCAAGGTCGATGGACTAAAACCATCCTCCGTACTGAAGCAAACATAATACTTGAGGTTTTGTTGTCTTAACATCACTTCTAAAAGCAAGATTTATGACATGGATGGGATTCATACCCACGCGTGCACTGTACAGTGAATTAGCAGTCCATCACCCTAACCACTCAGTCACCTCCTCACAGCTTTGTTACTGTTTACAGGACATTATCAGTGAAGACCAATACAGAGAAAACTACAAACTGAAAGCAACACTTAGATCACTCAGTCATGGTGACCAATGCATCACAATCTGATCTTAATGTTGTCAGAACATTAAGGTCAGATTTATCTTTATGAATTAGTCTGACTATATTCGGAGACTCGGTTCTTTGGGAGCTGGAATTGTTTATTTTATTTCAGTGTAGCTGAAATATGTTGAATGTGCAGCTGAACTTCCTTTATTCACTACTCATTGTGCTGATAGGTTATTGATTGATATCTCATGTTTCAGAAAAGTAATGTTTTATTTATTATTGCTGTTTTTCTTCAACAGGTCCCACTGAGATTTGAACTCAGATCAGTATTTTAATAGGAGACTGCCTGGGAATACCAGCTGAAGGATAAGGACTGAAGAGTATGGACTGCACATGTTATTGGCAGTGACATGGAGATGTTTGATCCAGGGGGGAACATGTTGTAGTACTTTTCTTTTCCAACTTTCAAGGCTGGTGCAGGGGCCGTCTGTGTGTAAGGCAAACATGTTAACATCTACACTACAGGAACACAACTGTATGTTTTGAAGAAATCTCTCAGGGCTGCTTTATGATTTCCTAAAGATGACACACAGTTGGATCATTTGAATTTAGTTTCTCCAAAGAACGTGCCCTATGGGATTATTGTACAATGTTGCACTTCCCAGTGCCATGTTCTCAGCTTCAAGAGTGTGCCGGTTTCTGTAGTGTAGTGGTCATCATGTTTGTTTAACACACAAAATGTCCCTGGTTCAAAACTAGGCAGAAACATAATTTATGCATCTTAGTCTCAAAAAACATGCAGCCTGAGAAACTTACCAACCATAGCTGTGACCTCTTTGTAGCTCCATTTGATGTGCTGAAGTACTCCTGAAAGGAGTTGGTTTGCAGGACACTGATCAGAGACTTTTTGGAGTGGTCTCAGCCTATCCACCTGTTCCTGAACCTGTAAGCCTTCTGTGAGGCACGACAGAGAAGTGAGTACCCAGTTTCTGGAATGGCCAGTAATAACCATTGATAGTGATAACCCATGGATCCTTCCACATAGTAGCTGGTACACTCTCTGAAGAGCACAGAGAGCAGCTGATGAGAACTATGTGTAGAGGATGAAGCCAAAGTCACCTTCAGTGAGTGTGTTACTCCTCTTCTCTGACCTCGTTTTCTGAGGTAGCATTTTCGAAGCATGTGTTCTTTTTAGCCCATGATAAGAGTGGTCGCCCAAACTGAGCCTGGTTTTGCTGCAGGTTTTTTCTTCCGTTAAAGGGAGTTTTTCCTCTGCACTTTCACCAAGTGCTTGCTCAAAAAGTATTTGTTGGGGTTTTGGTTTTTGTAAACTGCCCTAAGATGATTGTATTGTGATATGGCGCTATACAAATAAAATTGAATTGAATTGAATTGAATTGAGTGATTGAAGGCAAATCAATATTACTTCTGCAACTGAACACCACAGGTAAAGAAACAGTATTGTCTGCATTGGATAGACAAATGGAAAATGTCTATCCTTTCAGCAGATTCTTCACACTTGGAATAGATCTAGAGGCTATTAGAAAAGGTTATGCATATGAGTCTGAGACAAATTACAGTAAGGTAGAAAATAAGAGGATTAAACTGGGATGAACTGGGTGATGGAAGTGCAAGCTTATGGGGACAATTGATTTTCTAAGTAAAGCATGACCTGTTGACTGTTCTATCATTGGCTGACCAGCACCATCAGGATCATGCTGCTTATTGCAAGATGTAACTGAAGCAAAGCTCTGTATATTTAAATAATGACATTTCCCAATGTGGGACTTGAACCCACAACCCTGAGAAGCTCCACTTGGGTAACCTGAAGCACTTTTTTTCCAATTGTGACATATGCCACAAACACTTTTTTTGACAGTGTGCGGTCATTAATATTGGAAAAGGGTATGCATACATGTGTTTTAAGGAAAAGGTAAAACATAATCTCTTTAAAGAAGAAGAAACTGCAAATTTAGTGCAGCTGCATGTGTCTTTGCTGGGAATCATTTGCTTCTGTCTGTCTCTAACACTTTACCAGTCCATCTTTAGACTGAGCTTAGGACTTCCTGTTCCATTAATACACACAAATACAGAAAGAAATACATGCAGCAATGTAAAAAAAACATTTGAAACATTTATTTATTCATATTCAATTTATTATCAGCTTTTATTTCTTTTTGTTGTCCATAGAAGTTTGTGTGGGCATTTTGTAGCTAGTTCAGCCATGATGTTTGATGTTAATTCAGAATATTAGGTTCTTGTCTTTAGTTCTTCCTCAGTACTAAATAGACAAATGACTATATCTTCCTATTATTGCTGTACAGTTTCCACACCTAGTAACACACCTTAACCTACATTTATGTGCAGAGAAATTTTTTTTTTTTTAAATAAAATAAATACACGTATTTCTGTTTTGAATACAGCAAATTAAGCTTCACTACAAATTGTTGTGGCTGAGTGGTTAAAGCAATGGACTTGAAATGCATTGGGGTCTCCCTGCGCAGATTTGAATCCCCTCAACAATGAGGTGTCCCTTAGGAATCATCATCTAGTGTTAGTGATGTGTATACTTTCCCACTTGAGTTTGACTTTCAAATTAAAGTGGTAGTGGTGTAGACTGACCACATAAAGTCAGTATGTTGTCTGCTGTTGATGTCGGTTACACCTACAGATAAATACACTCTTACACATCGTCTTATTATTATTATTGTGTCATTTCTAATCAAGAAAAAACTTTCTGGTTGAATAAAAGTAACTTTAAGTCAGAATTTGCCAGGGGTATGAATAATTTCGGTTAATGCAGAATATCTTTGCAGCTGATTCAGTGTTGTTACTGTTACATGTACATACTCAGGTAGAAAATGACTTTACAAAGAGAGAGACAGAGAATGTTATCAAAGTACAGGGTAGAGCTCAGAAGATTAGTAAATTAGCTATTTAGAAAAATCTGGGTTTGTTTGTAGTCAGTTATTACTGAGGCACTGCTGAGATTTGAACACAAGATCTCCTGTTTACTAGACAGGAACATTAACCAACTAAGTCACAGTACCACTTACAAGCACAAGTAAAATATATCTCCCTTATTCCACAATGTCTGAGTTTTAGACATTGGAACATGCAAGAACTGATTTTAGCTCTTGAGCCTAGAAAGTTTAGACGGACGGTCCCTGTTCATATTTCCTTCCTGTCTCCTCTCTCCATTCTCCTGTTTCATAAAGGATTCATGTTTGTCAGCTCCTGTTCAGTGAACTAAATTCTCCAGTGAATGTCTGTAATAATCAGTATATTCCAATAGTAACTATCTGTGATCAGTTGTATGACCTGCATAAAATGAGATGCTGTACATTTTTTACCAGTCTGTTGTTGCCAGTGGCAGTATGGTGGTTGAGTGGTTAGCACTATTGCCTCACAGCAAAAAGGTCGTGGGTTCGCAACTAAAATCTACTATTACACAGATGCAGAAATCGAATGTGTCATCAGCTCTTGATTTTACATCCATCTTATGTCAGCAGATACACAGAACACAAAACCTAAATAATAATCCTTCAAGCCGGAGTTGAACCAGCAACCTAAGGATAACTGCAATTTCGACCTACAGTCCTCCACTCTGCCAACTGAGCTATTGAAGGAAGCACACAGTGGTTTGGTGTTGAACTTTTCCACAGATGCATAAACTGACACTTAACTACACATTTGATACCAAAGCTTTTTTCTTAACTGCAGGATAACTGTCACTTCAACCTACAGTCCTCCCCTCTACCAACTGAGCACCTTGGACAGCATCAACAATGCTGCAGTTTCATTGGCTATGACTCCTATATACAACTGGCCCCTGTGTGGAAGGCAGCTATGCTCACCACTACACCACCATCACTGTGTCCAAAGTTTTTACTACTCTTCTGAGGTATTTTCCATCCACCTCATCTGTTCTGCTCCTTGGCTCCTGTACTTCTGCTTATGGAAAACATGTCAGTCAGGAAAGCAGGAGTGAAAGGATGACAGCACTTTTGCAGTTCACACTCACTCTGTCTATAACACATTCTGCTGTCTTTGTCTGAACTGAGTTCAGTTTTTACATTGCATTATTTAGTGTTCAGGGTTTATCTGTATGCATTGATACATTTATTCAATATATCATCTCAAAATTAATATTTTAGAATTGATACAAAACATTCAAGTGGTCACATCTGACTCAGTGTAACAGGGTTAATATTGTATATGATTCCACTTGTCATTAATTTAATTTGGTTATGTTTGGGCGTCTCCTCTTGGAAGCTGGTAGTGGTAAGTGCCCATGCAGGGCACAGCGAGCATGTTGCCATTTCATTAAACAGGGGCATGAGGTGGGTCACCAATATCTGCACTATGTTCAAATATCCTTCATAAGAAGGTTTGAAGCAGTGAGACACAAAGTTGTCGTTTGAGAAAGATCAAAACACTTCTGGTTTGTCAGGAGTGGGATTTGAACCCACACCTCCAGAGGAGATTGCGACCTGACCGTAGCACCTTATGCCGCTCAGCCATCCTGACTTCTAAATTAACTGAAATGCACAAAATTTGAATGACAACATATCATTCACTAGCATATCAACACTACTGCATTTGTCATGGCCCCTTGAAAACTGATCTCTACTGAAGATATTCCAGACTAATTCAGTGACAGGAAGCCTATTCTATCGATTAAGTCCTGAACACTGACCTGTTTACCGCTGGGAACAGAGGACTGGACCTCCTCGTTCCTGCTGGCGGGGTCGTTGCTTCTGTGGTCGGTTAAATCTTGATCTTGATTCTCCTCTTTTATTCTGCTCTTCCACTGGTCATGGTCAATGAATTCCGGGTCCTGATCCCCCTCTTTAATTTCGGTTTTGTTGTAGTCGTAGTAGACAGAGTCTGCTGCTGTTTCTCCTCCTTTATTCCCCACAGATAGCCGTTCTGTTGGACGAATACCAGATCATCTTCCTCCTCTTTTAGTCCGGTTTTATAGTGGTCCTGGTCGATATAATCTGAGTCCTGCTTCTCTACCTTCATCCTGCTGTTGTAGTGGTCCTGATGGATTAAATTCATGTTCTGATTCTGTGTTTTACACTGCCACGTTGCTGCTCAGAAGTTGTTTCTTTGGTGTCCTGATCTCAAAGAATCACAGCACTGCTGCTTCCTTTTTCTTTCTTTTTAATGGTGGTTGACAAACCATCTTAAAGGTGCATTACCACCACCAACTGGACTGGACTGTGGAACAGAGGTCTGACAAAAAAGTATATCCTTTCAACAGAACCTATTTCTCTTCAAAAATCTATGATATATTTCTAAGTTCTACTAACCTTCCCAAGAAGACCCTCTAATGAAAAATCATCCTGTTTTATCTTCTTAAGTGCTGTTAATAGACATAGGCTCTGCACTCTAACAACACATGTTTAACTGTTTCTGACTTATTGCAATTCCTACATAATCCTGTTGGATGCTTCCCAATGTTATGTAGTGTGTCATTTAATCCTGTATGTCCTATTCTTAATCCTGTTATGATGCTTTCTTCCTGCTGAGTCCAGCCCCCAATTTTTCCTTCTCCTACCTGTGTCTGTATACTGTATAAATGTCTTCCTGTTTCACTTCTATCAATGCATGCTCCTAATGATCTGTACACCATTGGTAACATCTACAGACTCCTATGATAACAACAGCAAGATAAGGTAAGGCCTTAGTCTACTTAGCCTTCCATTTTAATGATCACTGTGTGGATTTCAGTATGTTCACTCCACTGCAAAGACCAGTGTGTTCACTGGTCATCTAAAGCAGTGAATTCTACATACTCCTATAGTTTTGGTATCAGCTTGGCTAAGGCTTCAGGCTACTGATTGGTGATATCCTCAGTGTGGAATAACCTGTGGTTAACAAGGCACATAACATATCAAACATAGAGGATACCGAATGTGACTTGAATACACAACCTTCTGATCTGAAGTCAGACACAAATTAAACAAAACAAATTTATTTATACAGCTTTATTTCTATTGTTCACCCTTCTCTGTCCTCTCCTACTCCATTTTACTTTTCTTTGCTCTGTTTCATTCTTCCCTCTTTATTCTTCTAACTCATATTTAATTCCTTCAGTTCCTCCTTCCTGCTAAAAATATCATATATTAGTGTGACACTTCTTTCTTTAACAATTTTCTTCCTATGTGCCAAGACAGACACTGTTGAACTGTTGCTACAGAGATAGACCACAGGTGTGTTTGGCTACTAGTCACAGATGTTATTGTCTGGGTAATACTGTCATTACCTTTTCCTAACCAGGTCACATGACAGCTGAACTGCTTCCAGGTAGGTCTGGAAGCAGTTCAGTACTCTATCACCACGACTAATCATCAGAGGTGGAGTCACATACAGTCTCCTAGAGAAAAGAAAGCCAGTCCTGGTCATTGAGATACACATCACTCCTTGTTTCCCCAGTGGTCCCTTCCCTTCAGGTTTAACTTGATTGTCTGAACACATCTGAATCAGTTGATCAGCAGTGGGTAGGCATAAGGCAGGGATAGTTGGAAAACAAGCAGGCCAGTGGCTTTCAAGGACCTAGGGCTGGCTAAACCTGCACTAGAGACAGCAAAGACCAGTGTAAAACTGAAAGCTTTTCTGCTCCAAGTCTCACATTCTCCATCAAACCTGTGATGCTTTCACAACATGCTGCTGTACAACAAATATCCTCATCTGGATAGAAAACAGTCCCAACTTGAGACATGAGACCAGCGTGTTAAAGAAGTGCAGCTCTGAAAAGGAGTTTGACAAACTTGAATCTTCTTTATGAAACAGGAGCATGTAGGGAGGAGACAAGAAGAGAATCTAAACAGAAACAGTGTGGTCTAAGGTGCCAGACTCAAGGTTTTGTTCCTTCCTATGAACAGGGCATTCTGGTCTCCAGGTGGAGGTGTGGGTTCAAATCCCACTCCTGAGTCCTGACAGGTGTTTTCATGTATTGATTTCTATCCTGTACTTTGATAACATTCTCTGTCTCTCTCTTTGTAACGTCATTTTCTACTTGAATATGTACATGTAACAGTAACAACATTGAATCAGGTTAATGCAAAGATATTCTGCATTAACCTGATAGTCAATTGGCAGAACATAGGTGGATCCAAGTATACCACATTTACAGTTAAATGTGTGTTATACACAGTCTGGCTAGCTCAGTCAGTAGAGCATGATATTCTTAATCTCAGGGTTAGGGTTAGGTTTGAGCCCCACTTTGGGTGGTGGTGATTCTACAGGAGAGCTCCATGTGTTGAGAAGAGGTGATGTGACTTCAGGGGGGTAATAGGAGAAGGAGTTTCAGTGTCATTAAATAAACATAGATGAGTGACTGTGTCATGAATGACTACAGAATTGTTTCCAGATTGAAACACAGACTAAGGGGAATCTCCAGATATAGAACATTACATCTTTATACCTGCTGTTTTGTTATTTGTTGAATAGATAACTGTACAGTTTACTGAGAACGTCTGGTTTTTACAGAACTTTGGGTGTACTGCTTTTTTCCTTCAACTCTCACAGCTCAGAACGTGTTTTTTTTCAATTTTCCTTGAATTAGATTATGAACACCCGTTTTAAAGGAGCCACCGCCCAACATGGGGATCGAACCCACGACCCTGAGATTAAGAGTCTCATGCACTACTGACTGAGCTAGTCAGGCTTGGAAACCAACTGGACAGCATGGTGGATGAGTGGTTGGAACTGTTGCCTCGCAGCAATGAGGTTCCTGGTCCAAAATACTGCAGTGACCTTTATGTGTGGAGTTTTCATGCTGGGTACTCTGGTTTCTGAATATGAATGCTGCTAAACAGAGAATTGGTGAGATTTTATGTGAAAGGTAGCACACCTGCATGTGGCTTGTTGGTCTAGAGGTATGATTCTCTCCTGGGTTCAAGTCCTGGACGAGTACATTCTTCTTTGAGCAGTAGTAAACTTGGTGAGAAAAACATCAAGGTATGTGTATGTTGAACACGTATGTATTAGACTGTAGATTGACTTGTCTCCGTGAAACAGGTTGGGACCCACAGTAAGCTATCATTTGGACTAACTGACTAACTGTTGGAGTCTGAAACTTTCAACATCACAAACACTTAAATGATACCACCTCAGACACCTCTGCTGTGTAGACTCCTTTTATATCTTTTTACGGGGTTTTTGTTTTATTTGAAAACTACTCAGAAGTTATAACCTATATTTATAACAGACACATATAGACTGGCTGTCCTTCACATAAAATCTGATTTGTAGCATTTGTAGAAGGTTTATAATCCTTCTTCTCACATACAAATCCCTTCATAATCAAGCTCCTTCATACCTTAAAGACCTCATAGTACCATATTATCCCAATAGACCACTTCGCTCTCAGAGTGCTGGCCTACTTGTGGTTCCCAGAGTTCTCAAAAGCAGAATGGGAGGCAGAGCCTTTAGCTATCAAGCTCCTCTCCTGTGGAACCAGCTCTCAGCCTGGGTTCAGGAGGCAGACACTCTCTGTACTTTTAAGGCTAGACTTAAAACCTTCCTCTTTGACAAAGCATATAGTTAGGGCTGGCTTCAGGCAACCCTGAACCATCCCTTAGTTAGTTATGCTGCTATAGGCCTAGACTGCCCGAGGACCATCGGTGCACTGAGCTCCCCTACCCTAACCCCCCCTCTTCTCTCCCACCTCATGTATATTCCACCATTGAATGTTACTAACCTTGTGCTCTCTCTCTACCCTAGTTTGTGCTCTCTCCCTCCCTCTCTCTCTCTCTCTCTGTACCTTCTGCAGGTGTCCCTGGTCCTGAAGCTGTTTATCGCTGATGTGCAGTTACTGGCCCCACCAACTTGCAGTGTCTATTTGTTGTTTATTTTTGCTGTTCTTTTCTCTCTGCTCTATCCACTCACCCCAACCGGTCGAGGCAGATGGCCGCCCAAACTGAGCCCGGTTCTGCTGGAGGTTTTTTTCTTCCGTTAAAGGGAGTTTTTTTCCTCTCCACTGTCGCCAAGTGCTTGCTCATAAGGGAATTGTTGGGTTTTTAGTTTTAGTTTTTGTAAAGTGCCTTGAGATGATTTGTATTGTGATTTGGCGCTATACAAATAAAATTGAATTGAATTGAATTGAATTTATACAGACATACATTCAGTGGGTAACAGTCTCTGTGACTGTCAGTCTCTGTTGTTGAGAGTCAAGACTTAGACTCAAACTGCAACTGGCAACTGGTAAGCTCATGGTTTTATTAATAGCTTCGCTATAAAAATAGATGTAGCTATAATCAAGTCAGTTTTTAGATACAGTGCATGCAATTAAAAATATCTGAGGGGATTTCACTGAATCCAACATGTGGACAGAGGCTGCTACTGAACATGTCTCATCAGCAGCAAAGGGGAAGGCTGGAAGTTTGTTCTAAAAGAAACCTGTCATACTCAAGACTTGGCAACACAGATATAACCATGAGGCTGTTGTACATAGACACATATAGACTGACTGTCCTTCACATAAAATCTGATTTGTAGCATTTGTATTGACAGGTTTAGATTTATACAGACATACATTCAGTGGGTAACAGTCAGTCTCTGTTGTTGCTGAAGGAGCTACCTGGCCTGGATGACTGTTGTGTTGCTGTTGCTGAGTTAGTCTGTTGCTGTGTCTGTCTACAAAAATGTAAAAAAAGAGTAACACAATCTGAGACCTGGTGTATTGGTTTACATTACATATTATAACACAATATTAGTAGTAAGTAGTATTATATATGTAGTATTAATACCACATTGTTTTGCACTGAAATCACAAAAAGGCACAATGACATAAGAACATGTCTTTATGTACCACATTTTTTTGATTTTTTGATCTCTGAAGTTCTCTCCTTACTCTATTCATTTAGCCCTAAGACACAAATATAGAAAAAATTGAAAATAAATTGACCTCTCAGATTTTCTTAGTCATCTTCAGAGCTTTACAGTCCCACTTGTAGAGGAGCCAGGCATTAATCACAGCAAGGATGATGGTGTGCCAGAAGATGTAAATGTACCAGCGGTGGGATTTCATGGGGAACTTGTACTTGGTAGCAAATGAGTCCAACAAATCCACACCTCCCATGTGTTTGTTGTAGGTACCAACAATGTAAGGCCTCTCAACATCAATGAGGGGTTTGGTAGCTGAATCGCTGAATCTTCTGCACAGGTTCTGGTCCAGCAAAGGATGACACAAGTGTGACCGCTCTGTTGTCATACCATTTGACAGTGCAGATGTTTTGGTTCTGGGCAGCATGGTGGCTGAGTGGTTCGCACTGTAGCCTCACAGCAAGACGGTTGTGGGTTCGCAACCTGGCCTTTCTGTGTGAAGTTTGCATGTTCTCCCCGTGCTTGTGTGGGTTTACTCCGGGTTTCCTCCCACAGTCCGAAAACATGCATGTTAGGTTAATTGGTGAATCTAAATTGCCTGTAGGAGTGAGTGTGAGTGTGTGAGGTTGTCTGTCTTTGTGTGTCTCTATGTGGCCCTGTGATGGACTGGTGACCTGTCCAGGGTGTACCCCTGCCTTTCACCCGAGAGAGAGCTGGGATATGCTCCAGCAGATCCTCGTGACCCAGGCTTTCAGGAAAAAGCGGGTACAGAAGATGGATGGATGGATGGATGTTGTGGTTCCCTACCACTCAGACATCAAAGCTTCCTCTCCCACTTATAAACACCTCTTCTATCCAATAGCATTGTGAGGACAAACAATAGAAGAATTGAATTTTAGAATTGTTAAAAGTGATGTTGTAATTCTGCAACAGTGGGCTTTACATGGTTAAATTCATTCTTGTAGTGGTCTTGGTGAATAAAATTCAGGTCCTGGTTCTCGTTTATCATCCCACTGCTGTAGTGGTCCTGGTCCCAGAGGCCAGTGGATCGAAACCATCCTTTGCTATACCTTTAGATTATGATACTGACACAGTGACACAGTTGGGAAGAAACGGTGTGTTGGGGATGTGGGGGTTCCATTCAGAGCTGATGTTACTATAGCTTTACTTCAAACCCAAGTGTCAGAAAACTTCATTATTGACTAATCAGCCATAAAATTAACTATAACATCTATTCTACTACAACCAAGTGTTTATATACTATGTTAACATTACTAAGAATCTAAAGGTTGAGTCATAGCAACTGGACTCAGTTTTAAGGCCTCAACGTTTCACCACCCATCCAGGTGGCTTCATTAGTCTAAGAGAAAGTTGGACTGGAACCTGCAATTTATCTGACAGAGATACATTGGAACTGAAAGTCTAATTGCCACGACTCAACCTTTGATAATTTGTTTTTTTTTTCTCTATCTGACTTTCTTCTCAGAATTCTTCTTTTTCTCTGAATTGTGACTTTTTCCCTCAAATACCACAGTGCCCATAATCCTCTTCTGTAAAGCTTTGAGACTAATTGAATAGATAAACATGCTGCCATGACAAAGTACAGCTGACCTGGTTGAGCTCAAACCACCATTGGTTCAGTCAAACAAAGCTGCTTGAAGACTTGTAACACAGAAGCGACTTCGATACTTCACCATCAAAGCTGTGCTATTTGTTTGTAGGTATGACTTACTGATTTTCAACTCATTTGTGGTCAAACTCTGAATACAAACAAGTCACCAGAAAACGTCCCTTGGTGGACTTGAATCACCAACCTTTCGGTTAACAGCCGAATGCGCTGACCTTTTATGCCACAGAGACTGTTAGCTCAACATTTTTCATTTTCATTCCCTCTCTTAGGGACACATTTTCAGACCTGGTTTCCCACTGACTGTCTAAACAAAGCACAATAC
Organism: Mastacembelus armatus; assembly: GCF_900324485.2. Classification (NCBI taxonomy): domain Eukaryota; kingdom Metazoa; phylum Chordata; class Actinopteri; order Synbranchiformes; family Mastacembelidae; genus Mastacembelus; species Mastacembelus armatus. The sequence continues at coordinate 183,071 of NW_022872898.1, read as the reverse complement.
ATATGACTGCACATAATTTCAGGTGGGCATTAAGAAGAAGCCCTGTGTGAGGTTTGAACTTTTTATATCAGGTTCTGGTATAAAAAGAAGAAAGTTCCTCCTTTTATGTTTGGATGTTTTGAGAACAGTAAGATGTTGATGTGCAGGACCACAGGATTTTTTTAAGCCAGATGCCATCCGTCTGGGATGTAAATGGGATCAAGTCAAAGTCCAGATGGCTAACCATTACACCATGGAAACAAGACAAAACAAAGCATAGGGCTGTGCACACAATGTTTATGTGTAATGCCTTCATTTTTGGGCCATTGTGTCAACACTAACCCTCTCAACTTGGACACAAACAGTTCCTTCAGTCCTCGTAGTTCACCAAGTGCTGAGTTACAAAGAAAAGCTTGACACACTCCTATGGGCAATTTAGAATAACCAACCAACGTGACATACATGTTTTTGGACAGTGTGTAACAGTCTCTGTTGTTGCTGAAGGAGCTACCTGGCCTGGATGACTGTTGTGTTGCTGTTGTTGAGTTAGTCTGTTGCTGTTTCTGTCTACAAAGATGTAAAAAAAAACTATATTATATAAATATTTTAGTATTAATACAAAATATTAAAGTGGTCACATCTGAGTCAGGCAGCCAAAAAAGAGCTCCAGCAGATCTTCATTGATAGTTTAGCTATAAAAATAGATGTAGCTATAATGAAGTCAGACTTTAGATACAGTGCATGTAATGAAAAATATCTGAAGGAATTTCACTGAATCCAACATGTGGACAGAGGCTGCCACTGGACATGTCTCATCAGCAGCAAAGGAGAAGATTAGAAGTTTGTTCCAAAAGAAGCCTGTCATACTCAAGACTTGGCAACACAGATACAGTCTGGGGACACTGACTTTGTTCTGAAACTGTTAACTTGAAGCAACTAAGCATCAGATTCTAGTGTCATAATGACAGGACCAGAAATAATACACCACAGTCTTAAATCTACAGAGACAATCTCCCAAACACCTTAAAGGGGGTTGCTGCTGAATCAGGCTTAGAGGGTCTGGGTCACCTGCCAACAGCTCCTGGCAGTTGGTGCAATGGTGCCACAGATGTGGCTATTCTGGCTGTCGTCCAAGTGGGCGACGTTGATGAGGTGTGGCTGATGTTTACCACCCAGCAACTACAGCAGCAGCAGTAGAAGGTGGATGGAGGCTTACCACTCATAACATTAACATAAATATATAAGTTGTTTTGGAGTGTAAGTCACAGTTACGACTCTATGCCCAGCAGTTATATGGACCTGGAGACATTACGGCATCATTAATAAGCAAGTGGACTTGTTCCTCCACCATTGCTTTGAATAGTTATTGAGTACAGGCAAATGATTTTTCCTATTTTCCTAATGGAAATACCTCTGTTCAAGGCATACAAAACACAAAAGCTACCTTATAGTGTGGCCCATTGGTCTAAGGTGCTGGGTTTAACCTTTAGTTTCATCTGAGGTGTGGGTTCAAATCCCACCACTCCCAGCTGTCAATGGGAGAATTTTGTCTGTTAGCTTGGCTGAGAGTCTGTGAAGATTCACAGTCATCCATGTTAAGTTATCCAAAAATTGAGTCATGGTATCTGAACTTCTATTTAAGTCAAAACATTTCACCACTCAAGTGTCTTTTTTAGTCTAAGGTGCTGGATTTAGTCTCCACTCTCAGTTGAGTCATGGGTTCAACTAACCACTACCATTGGTCTATGCAAGTTCTCCTAATATTAGGCTGCATTTCAGGACAGTAACACCAGTCTGTTAAAACTCAGCTGAAACAAGGTCGTTCCGAGACAAAGCTCAAAAACAAACAAAGAAAAAATGGAAAAAAACAAACTAGACGCATGTTCTTCATATGTGGATTAACTGGTTAGCCAGATAATTTCACTGGCTGTTTGACATGATCCTGGATCTGCTGGATCTTCCAAAGTCATGGTGTGATTGTTGTCCTGACAACACATCTGCAATCTCAAACCAGCTCAGGAGCTGGTTTATTCTCAGATTTAGTCATTATAAACAGGATAATCTCTCAGATATAACTGACTGATTAGTCTCTTTGTTCTGGTTCTGATATTAGGCCAGGAAATCCATTCAACTATGGATGCACTGCTTTTATGTGAGTGGTCCATCGACACTGGCAAGTCTAATAAGGCAAACATTTAGAATACGGAGTGTGCTTTGTAAACAGTAGCTGTTCAAGGCAACATCAACAAGCATGAGCTCTGTCATGTACCACTATGCAACACAAGCAACAATTACACAATTAACTGTGATTTAACACACATAACCAGCAAACACTGACTCTATGTGGTGTGTCTTCCATTAAGATCCAAGTCACAACAAGTTAACTCTTAAGGAGAAGATTCTAAAAAAACAAAACTTTGCAGGAACAACTTATACAATGTCAAGGAACTGGAACTGGTTAGAGTTGAACCCATGCCTCAATCAAGATTTGAGCCAATCATGATGGGCATGAAAAAAGCCACACTTGAATATAAGTAGATAAGTAAATAAGGTCAAAAACGTTTGGATGTATGAAGAAGAAGCTAACAAAACTTACTTAATATTATTATTTTGTGTTAATATTTACACAACTTTGAGCCATATTATATTATACCAGATTTGCCAGGAGCTTGTTTGGTAAAGAGTGAAAGAAGTATGAAAAAAGAATAAAATGATGTGCATTGTGAAAGTGTTGTCACATCCTGTTTGGAGGACATGGCCTCCAACATGGCCCACACTGACAATAGTCTCCATGTCTAACAGCAGAGATATAAAATTTGTAAATATATATATAATATATAAGTTATATAAGCAAAATATTAATACTTATAATAAAATTATATAATAATGAATGTCCATTATTTTGATCCACCATGCTGCATATATATATTTAAATTATCTGTTTATTTGCAGTCAGTCCTTTATTTTTCCTGTATATGCCTTTTGTGTCTCAGTACCTGCAATATAACAAGTGTAAAAGTATGAACTCTCTGTGGCTGTACATCGCTTTGGGATGCTGTCATACTGTTTGTCCAAAAAGGTAAAGAGACACTGAACAAGAAGTTTGACATCCTTCTTTCTCGCAAACAGACAGTAGAGGAGTACACTGGGAAGAGAAAGAAGAATGGGAGAACTACAGAGGACACTAAGGACAAATGGGTAAAGAACCTGTCGGACAGGGAGCTCTCCCAGCCAGAGAGAGAGATGTCTTAGCCAAAGGACTTAACTTTGCAATCACACCTGAACATGATCCTGTTGTGGTTTTGATCTAAAAAGGGACCCTGCCTATCTGTCTTCACCAGCATGCCCACCACGATGCCCTAGCATCTGTTAGAAGACTAAACGAGGACAGCACCCTCGCTACCAGGAGCAGCCTCAACACAGACCAAATCTGCCTGCTTCCGGTCTGAACACCACCAATGCCACTGTGAAAGCAAAGCCAATGATTTAATACAGTAAAATAAAATATATATTTACACAATATTTTTGTTTAATTTGAGTTTTTTTCATCCATCGAGTTCTCAATATTCAAGAAGGCTTATAAATGGCCACCAATTGGTGGCCAATATAATTGGTTTTCAGTCCTTTTTTAAATGTAATTCTGTCTCTAGAAAAGGTAATTTCGGAAGAAATTACGTGGGAGAGCTGATACGCTGACGAAAATACGAAGAGTATTTTAAAGTCAAAAAAGCGGACGAAAGAAAAAAGTGCCAAGGAAGCAAAGAAGTTGACAAAGTAGAAGAAGTTGAAAGAAAAGGAAGGAAAATGAAGTTGAAAGTAAAGAAAAAAGACAAAAAGTAAGCATGAAAAGAAGAAGAAGAAGTACTTTATTAATCCCCAAGGGGAAATTAAATTGTTACAGCAGTTATTAAAGTTATTAAATTTAATATTATACAAATTGATGGTAATTAATAAAGTAATAACGCAATCAACCTATATGTAGAAAAGTAATTTGTTTTTGGGGGTTTGAGTGTGTATGTGTGTGTGTGTGTGTGTGTTATTGTTTATATTGAGGAATTATAGAGTCTTATGACCGTGGACACAAAAGACTTCCTGAATCTCTAAGTCTTGGTTTTAGGAGGAATTAGTCTGTGGCTGAATGAACTTCCCATTCGCCACAGTTCCTCATGAAGTGGGTGGGCAGGATTGTCCAGTGTGGAGTTGATTTTGTAAACCATCCTCCTCTCTGCCACAGCCTCCAGACTGTCCAGTTCCAGTCCAACAACAGATTTTGCCTTCCTGATCAACTTGTTTAGTCTGTTGGCCTCACCAGCCTTGATGCCACCTCCCCAGCACACAACTGCAAAGAACAGTGCCGTCGCTACTGCAGACTGATAGAACATCTTCAGTAGCTTGTTGCACACACCAAAGGAACAGAGTCTCCTGAGGAAGAACAGTCTGCTCTGTCCTTTCTTGAAGAGTGCATCTGGATGGAGACAGGGACTGGGGTCTTCCTGCTCCTCCTAAAGTCCACCACCAGTTCTCTGGTTTTCTTAATATTGAGCTTTAGACAGTTGTTACACCAATCAACAAAGTTTTTTATCAAGTGAACTCAAAAGAGGGGCACTGAAGAAAAAGACAGACAAATAAGTGCCTTGAGATGATTTGTATTGTGATTTGGCGCTATACAAATAAAATTGAATTGAATTGAATTGAATTGAAAATAAGAAAGTACACGATGAATAAGAAAGGGTTGAAAGGCAATGAAAGTAAGAAAGAAAGGTGAGGAAAGACAGAAGGAATATTAAGAAACTAAAATAATCAAATAAAGGGCCTGCCTACTGAAGACAGCAAGGCCAACAATGGTGCCTAAAGCAATTTGCCAAGAGCCAAGTGCTTGGTAAGGAGTGAAAGAAGTATGAAAAAAGAATAAAATGCTGTGTGTCACATCCTGTTTGGAGGACATGGCCTCCAGCATGGCCCACACTGACAATAGTCTCACAGCATGTCTAACAGCAGTGGACATTAACCCTCTGGGGTCTGAGGGGGTTTTGGGGGCCTGGACAAATTTTGACATGTCCTGACATTTGTGCGTTTTTCAGTGTCTTTTAAACATACTAATGTCTAAAGTCTGATAACACTGTAATCAGCACAAACTGGGCTACAATAATATGTGAGCAGCAAGTTTATTCATGATTGTGTTTTTGAGAAAAAAGTGTTTATGCATGTGTAGCCCGGGTAATTAGCTGACCCAAGACACAATACTGGGGTTCTTGCAGTTTTTATTTCAAACAGCGCCGCGGGGCGACATTTCATCAAAAACCACACATGGCAAACAAAACTAATATCCCGAAAGAGAATCACCTTCATCAAACAAATCTGACAAATACAACAGTGGGCTTAACTTCTCGACACGGGAGCTCACTCCGCTGCTCCACTACTCCTCGTCACAGGGGTCTTCACCATGCGGCTCATTACAGATACAAAACCCATGCGTAATACTCCGCACGTCTCCATTTTTGGATCACATTCAAAACAGGAAATAACCCAGAGTGCACTTGGAGAAATTTGCTGCAGATTTTCCATTTGCTATGCAATACTGCCCTCTGGTGACCAAATGTAATGCACTGCTTTCTCCATCTTGAGGCACATTTACCCACATCAGAAAACCAACTTTAAACAATGATAACATAAAATAACCATGAACAATACAAAATATAACACCTTACTTGGTTTAGGGGACATTTTGATACAGGTGAAAAACTACTTAGTCATTTACTTATACATGAGTTTACCATAAGTTTACCACCCGGCTACACATGCTTAGTGAAAAACTACAATTTTTTAGTCACTGAAATAAGACCATAAAACACAAACAGAACATTGGTTCACAAGACTTTGGAGACCTGCATGTTGTAGGCTAAAGTGTTTACTTCAGAGTGCTGTGAATGTCATCTTGTTCACTCATTCACAGTAAACAATACACTGATTTAAATTTTCTAAGACACTTTTTGTCCAGAAAGGCCATATGCAAGAGGGTGTGTCTGAGGATGAATAGTCATGTGATTTACCTGAGAACACAAAAGACGCACTGAACGACCAGACAAAGACGCGCATAATGAGCCTTTCAGTCAATGTAGATGGGACGGATTAGTGCAGCACAATATAACACAATGAGGAGCCAAACGATCCTCATTTGAGTTAAAATCAGTGTTTTTACTCTGAGGACAAGGTAAACTATTTGTCTCTGTGTGGAATACAAGAAGTGCTTCTTCACGTCCGTGACGCGCCATCATCCAAACGCGCAGAAAAAGTGAGTAAATTCTATGATGAAGTTTGATGTTTTATGTCATTTCTCGGGGGTGTGCACATATTTACCTGGTTCACCTGAGATTATTTACATGTGAACAGTGAACAATGTACAAGGCGGGACCGCATTACCTGTAATGAGGTGAGGCAGGAGAAAACAGACTTCTCCTTACGTTCATACGGATTAAATAAAAAGTGATAATTTGTTTTCGACGTGAATTGTTTCACTCAAAAGAAAACATTTCAAGCTTTCTAGCCATATAATTCTTATTTTTATGAGCCAAGTATTCGCTGAGATTATGGTTTTTTTATTTACGCGTCTGTGAAGAGAAATGGCAGAGACAGAAAAGGCCGAGAGCGCACCCTGTCGGCTTTCTTTATTTAAAAAAAGCACAACGTTTTGTTGTTATTATGATGGTATACTACTAAAACTAGACCCTTTACAGATTTGAATGATAGATTTCTTTTATCTGTACGATCAGAATTGACGGAGAAATTTCAGTTGGTTTATTATAAATATATTTATATATATTAATATACAGTATTACGTGAGACATTGATTTACATGTCCCATCTGTCACAATTATTTTAGTTGGTAAATTATGCTTAGCTCCCAAACGTGAGCCAGCATAGGGAAAAATAACTAAAGGAATTGAATTAAATCCAACGTGTGGACAATGGCTGTTACTGAACATGTCTCATCAGCAGCAAAGGGGAAGATAAGACCGGAAATTAGTGGCTACAGCAGAGATGGTTTCCATATATCAAACTTTGGGTTACAAGTCCAGAGAGACTTGGGAGTCTACCCTAAATATATCCTCTAAAACAGAAAATGAGTTTTAGAACTCATGAACTTCTGGGTCCATGAGCTATTAACATTCCTGCTACTTTTTTAGTCAGAGGCACAGAAGCATTATTCATCTGAACGAAGCCCTTCACATTTCAGTGTGTATTGTTTTTTTTTCTGTGTCATTTAGAAGGGACTGACATTGAGCAACTTTACGAACATGTCAGTGCGTATGGGCAAGGTTTGTTTAAATCTGGTTGGACGACTGGAGTGTAAAGCCCGCCCCATTCTGCTATGACTAACAATTATGGTCAAACTCTTCTATTTAATGAAATGGACCAGCTGAGCCTGTACTTTAGCATGCAAAAGTTCACACATTATATATAATGTAAATATAAAAATATTATTCTTTTTGTAGCCTTTTTATATTTCCTTTTCCTTTGTTTATTTTAAACCTACTCTCTTCCTTTCTTAAAAGATTAACTTTACTTAATTCTTGTACATAGACAGAGCTTAGTGAACCAGAGTCAAATTCCTTATTTGTGTGTACAAACCTGGCCAATAATGATGACTGATTGTTTTATTTTAACTATGAAGTATTTCAAGTACATGAGAGACAGGTGGAGCAGACATGAACATGTTGTTACTGTGTTTAGATGTTTCCATTTTTGACATCACCAACTACCAGAATGCTGGCTTCAAATTAAATTACTTTCCTGTCAGTCACCCCAGGTGGGACTTGAACCCACAATCCCTGGCTTAGAAGGCCAGAGCCTTATCTGTCAGGCCACTGGGATTATACAGGACCTGATTTGAATATTGTAACCAGACAGTTACAATGTCAGTTGCAACATCAAAGTGTAGCAGAGGATGGTTTCAGTCCATTGACCTCTGGGTTATAGTGACAGTTATCCTGCAGTTAAGAAAAGAGCTTTGGTATCACATGTGTGGTTCAGTGTCCGTTTATGCATCTGTGGAAACGTTCAACACCAAACCACTCTGCACGTCCTTCAGTAGCTCAGTGGAGAACTGTTGGTTGAAGTAGCAGTTATCCTTAGGTTGCTGGTTGAACTCCAGCTTGAAGGAATGTGGTTTGGTTTGGTGTATCTGCTGACACTGGATGGTTTTAAAAACAATTGTTGATGACACGTGATGTGTGGTATGGTGTCAGTTTCTAAATCTGAGTAATAGTTGGCACACCTGGCTGCTGTGTGATTCGTTTCATTACAGTACCTGACACCTGAAACTTTCTTTCTGCTGTTCAATTTCATTCATTCTTTCACCATTTTTATAATCTGTAATTTAACAATCAGGTGCTTTAACCAACAAAGCCACATCAACCCATGAAAGGCTAAAATGGATGACCTTGCTTTGCTTCATTCAATTGAATGAATTAGAAGCTTATATTCTGTAATTACACCACTAGATATTGCAGACTTTACTCTTTTGTTTTATGAATTTCAGTTTCGTTTCACTGGAACTGACATTTAACACAATCACCAGTATGGAGCATGAACCTATGACCTTTGGCTTATTAGCATCTTACCACCTGAGCTAACCAGCCTGCATTGTCAAATTTTTTAACAATTTGTTCTTAATTAAAAAAATTCTCAAAATGATGTAGGGTCAGAGCCATTGATTCAGTCACCAGAACAATCAACACCATCATGGACTATTCTGAGACAAATCTATGTCAAACAGGAAATATTGAGATTTAGATTTTATGCAGGTCGTACAACTAATCACAGCTATAGGGCAGATCTTACCTGCACCAGTTGCACTTGAATTATGTTGGTGGTTCCATGTTGACGGTTTATGAATCAGTGCAGTAACGTTAGACTGGAAGTAGACAGTTACTATTGGAGTATACTGATTATTATAGACGTTTACTGGAGAATTTAGTTCACTGAACAGGAGCTGACAAACATGAATCCTTTATGAAACAGGAGAATGGAGAGAGGAGACAGGAAGGAAATATGAACAGGAACAGTCCTTCTAAACTTTCTAGGTTCAAGAGCTAAAATTAGTTCTTTCATGTTCCTATGTAAAAACTCAATGTGGAATAAGGTAGATACATTTAAAACTTTGCCCCAAGGTCACTCTGTAGTTTAGTTGGTTAAAGTGCCTTTCTAGCAAACAGGAGATCATACATTCAAATCCCAGCAGTGCGCTAATGTTAACTGAGGAAAGTGCTTGACTTTCTGTTACCATGAAATATCATTGCAAGAAGGAAATACTGCTAAACACATCCTGAACAAACCCAGCTTTTTCTAAATAGTCAGTCAGTCAGTCAGTCTAAATAGCTTTAGTCCCTCTATCTGCTATATTTTCCATAGCAGTGTTATGTGAATTCAAAATTCACACATTCAGGGTACAGTAACTGTCAGGATGCTAGAGTGATCTAGGACACTGCATTCAAGTTACAGTCTCCTCTGGAGGTGTGGGTTCAGATGAGAGGTGGAGTCACATACAATCATGTGACTCTCCTAGAGAAAGGACGGCCAGTCTTTTAATGTACAGTGTCAGGATGGCTCAGTGGTCTAAGGCACCAGGTTTGAGGTTTCATTTCTTCCTTTCACCTGGGTATTCTGGTCTGGTCTGGGTTCAAATCCCATTCGTGACAGAGGTTTTTATGTATTGACTTTTACCCTGTACTTTGATAACATTCTCTGTCTCTCTCTTTGTAAAGTCATTTTCTACTTGAATATGTACATGTAACAGTAACAACATTGAATCAACTACATAGATATTCTGCATTAACCTGATAGTCAATTGGCAGAACATAGGTGGATCCAAGTATACCACATTTACAGTTAAATGTGTGTTATACACAGTCTGGCTAGCTCAGTCAGTAGAGCATGATATTCTTAATCTCAGGGTTAGGGTTAGGTTGGAGCCCCACTTTGGGTGGTGGTGATTCTACAGGAGAGCTCCATGTGTTGAGAAGAGGTGATGTGACTTCAGGGGGGTAATAGGAGAAGGTGTTTCAGTGTCATTAAATAAACATAGATGAGTGACTGTATCATAAATGACTACAGAATTGTTTCCAAATTGAAACACAGACTAAGTGGAATTTCCAGACATAGAACATTATGTTTCAATACCTGCTGTTCTGTTCTTTGTTGAAAAGATAACAGACACTGAGCATTTGAGCAGTCTGAGGTTTGGTTGTTAACAGAAACTTGGGCTTATTGTTCCTTCCCTTCCACTGTCAACAGCTCAGTACATGCTCATAGACTCCTTGAACTTGGGAATGAATTTCCACATTCAAGAGCCACTGTATAACTTAGGGCTCAAACCCACAACCCTGAGATTAAGAGTCTCACATTCTACCAACTGAGCTAATCAGGTTTGGACACCAACTGCTTGTACACACTGAAAACAAGGTCATGACTGAACACTGTCATCCAGACATGCAAATAATTTAGATTTTATAATTTTATTATTAGATTTTATTTATATTTTCTCTTATCTGTGTCTCCAGTGCAGAGATGCTCACAAGTCACTTTTTGGAAGTCCAAGTCAGGTCTCATGTCTCTGATCACAACTGCAATTCAACAAACTGGACCACACTGGCTGGGACGTTTGCCATGTTCATGACACTAATTCAGTTCACTGCAGTTTAAAGTCACCAGGGGCAAGGTGTGCCACAAATGTGTTATGAATAAAAAAATAGTAAACTCAGAGCTTGTCAGAAATTTATGTTATTGCGCTAAAATAAAATAAACTAATAAATATATAAATATTGTTCATGAGTCCCAAACATCAAGTCTGAGTCAAGTCTCAAATCTTTGACATTACATAACACAATAACACACAGATGCCTAGTATTGTCATCACAAACTGTCCATAACAAGTTGCACAAGTTCCACAAGTTGAAGCCCTCTGTGATTTTTTAAAGCTCCACCAACTTTATGAGACACTAACAGGATGAGTTACAAATAACAGCTCGTTGTCAGCAGGACTCAAACCTGCACGGGGAGACCACAATGGAATCCATCTAATCCATCACCCATCCTTACTGAGAAACATCACAGCAGGAGGACTGGTTTGTCAGGAGTGGGATTTGAACCCAAAAGAGACTGCGACCTGAACACAGCGCCTTAGACAACTCGGGCATCCTGACAGTTGCAAAAATCTAGTATACATAAATTTTGAATGACAACAGTCATTCACTACCATACATATGGTACTGCTGAATGGGCAAAAAAGAGATGAATAAATGAAGCATATCTACGCTACATACTGCGTACTGCATATCTACGCTTCTGCCCCCTCCTGTCCTAGATGAACCTTTAAGCAAGCCTTGCCTTGTGGAAGCTTTGAACTCACGACCTCTGAGACTCGCTGCGATACTAGATGGAGCTAAAGCAGATATTGCTAATTTAACTTGTTTACAACTTTATCCATTCATCCATCCATTATCTATACCTGCTTATTCCTAATTGGGGTCACAGGGAACTGCTGGAGCCTATTTGAGTTTTAATCCATTTGAGCTGGGATAGGCTCCAGCAGGTCCCGGTGACCCTGGTTAAGGAATAAGCAGGTATTGAAAATGGATGGATGGATGGAATGTGTGTATTCTGTACATGACACTTGATCTGAGTTTCATTTCATTAACACAGGGCCCACCAAGGCTTTATCTTGTCACTACCACATTTTCAGTCCTGCTGCTTCCAAAGCTGCTATATTTGTTCTGATCTAAACCTACTGCTAGATATTGAGAAAAATACACTACTGTTAAAAAACACTGTAACTCTGTCCCTGACTATTAGTTGGTTTCAGTGTCCACTGGTAAAAGGCTCAGTCCTAATTTACTAAGCACTGAATCCTGAGGTGTATTCACAGACATACTGCAGCTGGTTTCTTAATTCTTTGCAGTGCAATATATCAAACTATTTTCCACCGCTTTCAACTTACCTGTCACTCAATCCCATGGAGGATGTTGAAGCAAACTCAATGCTAATGTGGAAATATGACAAAAGGACAAACACAAAAGTGTCTGTGTGTGTTTCAGAGGATGAAAGATGATGAAGTCATCAGCTCTCCCAGATTCCTCTTACTTTGTGACGCCACATGTGACGTCGCACCCTGTCCACAATGTTTGGAGTGGAGCTCCTCCCACACTGACACAGACCATCAATGTAACGTATAATACGTCACATAAATAGTAGTTTATATTACATATGTACAACAGTTGTATGTCGTTCGACTGCTTATTCAGCGTTTAGTAATTTTGTTGATAGAACAGGCTGCCATTATGGTATAGTATTGTTTGTGTACTTTTGCTGTAGCATTTTGAAGGTAATAACTACTGTATGGTAGTTAATGTCCAAAGGGAAAATTCAGTTGGTTTTGTATGTAAACTAATGGATAATGAAAGTAGCCATTAACAGTCCAGCTCATGTTGGTGAGTCTTCTGCCATTAGCTAAGGTGTTTTAGAGCCTGATGGCAGTGAGGATGAATCGTGTGTGGTTCAGTCCTGCAGCACAGTGAGATGAGTCGTCCTCTTTAGGTGCTTCTTTGCTCCTTCAGGGTGTTGTGAATGGGATGATCAGGATGGTCTCTACCTGAGTCTGAAAAGTCTAGAAATTCACAAAAGCATCTGATTCTGAAGACAAAGAGCTGAATAAAACTATATATAGTTTAACTGCCTTATTGGGAATATTTGAAATGAAGACATCAAATGAACGAAGCTGAACCCGACCAGCTGCAGATCGGTCCCGCGAGTAAAGGATGCAATGGTCACATTTCATCCAGAGGTTTTAGCTCACCTGAACAGAGCCACGCTCATCTGATTGTCATCCTCGGTAGGAAATACATAGTAAAACACTAATCTGACATGTTTTTCTAATGAATTCAATGCGGAACTATATCCGCTGGTCAGCAGCTTTACGCACGGTCTCTTTCACTGTCTTTTTGAAGAGGATTAAACGTCTTTTGAAAAATACAGGATGATAAGGATCATTGAATTATCATTAGCTACTGTGTTTTTCCTTTCGGTGGAGAAACATGGAACAGCGTAAACGACACGGTCTCTGACTGACGTGTGTAATAAAAATCCAGGGCAGAAGTGTTGTGATAAGTTCAAAATGCGGCGTTACAGTGAGGGGCTTGTTGGTCGACCACCTGCGCGCCCTGGTCCAAAGCGTCTACCAACAGGACGTGTTGACATGAAAAACCAAACAGCGACATCTTGTGGGAGCGGGTAATGGGAAAAAACAAACAAACAAACAAAAAACATACTAGGATCCTTTAAAAGTAGCAGAACCACTCCACTGCATGTAAAAGTCCTGAATTAAAATCCTGCTTAACAAATTGTACCTAGAGTAAAAAGCAATAGTACTAACGGAGGAAAAATGGTCCCTTAGAATTGTTTAATATATCTGCAGACATGCATCAGATTCTACAAGATTACATATGTCTGAAGTTTCACAGGACAGGAAGGTGATGAATACTAGTTTGAGAAGTAACTACAGTTGTCAGATGTGGTGCAGTAAAAAGCCCAATATTCTTGGTGGCCAAGAGCTAAATTAGAAATTCTCTGGTAAATAAGAACCTATGAGTGTGGGATAGAAATCTCAGCCAAAGAAAAACAGGACTTCTGAACTCAAGTTGCATGTTTATTACCAACACTGAACTAGACAATTACACACTAACTTAATTCACAGGAATTCAGTTGACAACATAATGGCACCATTTCAAATATTTAAAACAATGCTTCAACCTGTACATTTGACGCCAATCAGTTCTTCAGAGCCATTACTGTCGTCACCACTAGATGGAAAATTAAACGAACACACCCAAACTGAGTGTAGAACAGCTATAGCTATATATACTGTTAGATATATGGCAGCCAAGGTGCAAACATCTGACACTCAGAATAGGAGGAATGTGCTTCACCCAGATTAATCAAGGCAACGTGTCTGTTTGTATGGTTTCATTTCTGCATCTGATTTAGTTTAATGTAATTGGTAACGCAAACAATTTATTGTGTCTTGTTAGGAATCTGTGAAGAAACAGCTTTTGAAAAGGCTTCAGAATGTGACAACCCCCAAAAAGAAACAGGGAGCGACCCCTTCAAGAAAGAGGCCACGAAGCCTTAGTTTTCAGAGCAGCCAGGAGATGTCTACTGATGAGACTGACGAGTCCACTTCCTCAGCTTTCATCTGGGAGAGATCACCACATTCTAGATGCAGTACCTCAGAGGTTGAAGGGTTGGATGGTAAGTAGAGAAATTCCAATAGTAGATAGTGTTTCTGTATAAATGTAGCTTCTGCTGCAACTCTAAAGAAGAGACTAGAAACAAAGTGACAGTTTAGACTGTTTCCTATAAAACAACAGGTTGCTATTGGGGGAATGATGTACATCTGTCTCTTTAATAAGTTCAACAATATGATCATGCTGTTTCATTTCTTTATGTTCATTTTAACACTCTGAAATAGGAAATTAACACTTTATATCTAGAAAAATAGTCACTGCAGGTGTATGTGTAAAAATGCCTTAGCCAAATTGCCTTATTTGACTGCAACTAAAACTGTAAAGAAAAAAGCATAAAAAGTAAAGTCAAAACATTTGTAATATCTGACTTGTACAGTTATAAAAACTTGCACCTTTGCAGTGTGAGCAGTTTGAACACTGGTCTAAATAGGGGGTCTATCTTTTTACTTGTCAGAGCAGAATCTCTTGTTTAGTTGATCCATGAGCAGTCAACTTCAACTCCAGTTAACAAATGCAGTATTACTTGGACTAACTATTAGTAACTACCATCATATTAAAGTAGGAAAAGAGTTTGGTTCTGTCACAGGCTGCATCACTCATTGATTTTTCTAACTTTGCTGTTGAAGCTTCAATTAATGAGCATCATGAGCTTCAGAGATGCTTTACATTTGAGTCACAGTGGGACATTTTTAGATCTGTTTGAAAAACCCAGAGGGTCAGGAAAAGTCCAACATAGCTGAGTGTTTTAGGACAAAGAGCACAGTCCCAGGTCTTTCAGAGTCCATGAACCACATGTATACACTCTGGGCCAACCGTAGGCTGAGCTAAGTATCTGTGTGAGTACCTTGTGGCAGAATTACATCAAGTAGTAGAGTGCATTGTGATGAGCTGACCAAGTGGTTAAGGTGATGGACTCCTAATCCATTGTGCTCTGCATTGTGGCTTAGATTCCCTATCTCATTGAGAGAGCTGTTATTTAGTCTTCAGTGATTATAGTTATGAGGTTAAGGCAAAGACACAAACTACACAATGAATATTCAAGTATTACAGCTTCAGCATGCCTTCCACCCAAAGGAGAGCTGGGATAGGGTCCAGTAGATCCCTGTGACCCTGGTTAAAGAAAAAGAAGTTATAGAAAATGGATGGATGGATGGACAGTTTCAAGATTAATTCATAATGCACTTGTATAAGTTCAAGGAAGAACCAGACAGGATGAAGGGCCCATCCTACTCAAGTGTAACATAGACATGTGCAGCGCCATTGACCAACTGCGGTGTAACAGAGGATGGTTTCGATCCATCGACCTATAGGATATGGAACCAGCACGCTTCCACTGCACCACTGTACTCTTCACTTGAGCTGTGGGGGTGGGGCTTGTCATGCTGTTTTGTAAAATACAAAATAAGTTGCAAATCTGGATGATTGTTAAATCATTACCATATTTACAGTGTGAAGAACACAAGCCTTTGATGTCAGGGTCATGGGTCATACATTCTTCTCCTATTACCCCCCCGAAGTCACATCACCTCTTCTCAACACATGGAGCTCTCCTGTAGAATCACCACCACCCAAAGTGGGGCTCAAACCTAACCCTAACCCTGAGATTAAGAATATCATGCTCTACTGACTGAGCTAGCCAGACTGTGTATAACACACATTTAACTGTAAATGTGGTATACTTGGATCCACCTATGTTCTGCCAATTGACTATCAGGTTAATGCAGAATATCTATGTAGTTGATTCAATGTTGTTACTGTTACATGTACATATTCAAGTAGAAAATGACTTTACAAAGAGAGAGACAGAGAATGTTATCAAAGTACAGGGTAGAAGTCAATACATAAAAACCTCTGTCACGAATGGGATTTGAACCCACACCTCCATCAGGAGACCAGAATACCCAGGTGAAAGGAAGAAATGAAACCTCAAACCTGGTGCCTTAGACCACTCAGCCATCCTGACACTGTATATTAAAAGACTGGCTGTCCTTTCTCTAGGAGAGTCACATGATTGTATGTGACTCCACCTCTCATCTGAACCCACACCTCCAGAGGAGACTGTAACTTGAATGCAGTGTCCTAGATCGCTCTAGCATCCTGACAGTTACTGTACCCTGAATGTGTGAATTTTGAATTCACATAACACTGCTATGGAAAATATAGCAGATAGAGGGACTAAAGCTATTTAGACTGACTGACTGACTGACTATTTAGAAAAAGCTGGGTTTGTTCAGGATGTGTTTAGCAGTATTTCCTTCTTGCAATGATATTTCATGGTAACAGAAAGTCAAGCACTTTCCTCAGTTAACATTAACGCACTGCTGGGATTTGAATCTATGATCTCCTGTTTGCTAGAAAGGCACTTTAACCAACTAAACTACATAGTGACCTTGGGGCAAAGTTTTAAATGTATCTTCCTTATACCACATTGAGTTTTTACATAGGAACATGAAAGAACTAATTTTAGCTCTTGAACCTAGAAAGTTTAGAAGGACTGTTCCTGTTCATATTTCCTTCCTGTCTCCTCTCTCCATTCTCATGTTTCATAAAGGATTCATGTTTGTCAGCTCCTGTTCAGTGAACTAAATTCTCCAGTAAATGTCTGTAATAATCAGTGTACTCCAATAGTAACTATGTACTTCCAGTCTAATGTTACTGCACTGATTCATAAACCGTCAACATGGAACCACCAATATAATTCAAGTGCAACTGGTGCAGGTAAGATCTGCCCTATAGCTGTGATTAGTTTTACGACCTGCATAAAATCTAAATCTCAATATTTCCTGTTTGACATAGATTTGTCTCAGAATAGTCCATGATGGTGTTGATTGTTCTGATGACTGAATCGAAGGCTCTGACCCTACATCATTTTGAGAATTTTTTTATTTAAGAACAAATTGTTAAAAAATTTGACAATGCAGGCTGGTTAGCTCAGGTGGTAAGATGCTAATAGGCCAAAGGTCATAGGTTCATGCTCCATAATGGTGATTGTGTTAAATGTCAGTTCCAGTGAAACGAAACTGAAATTCATAAAACAAAAGAGTAAAGTCTGCAATATCTAGTGGTGTAATTACAGAATATAAGCTTCTAATTCATTCAGTTAAATGAAGCAAAGCAAGGTCATCCATTTTAGCCTTTCATGGGTTGATGTGGCTTTGTTGGTTAAAGCACCTGATTGTTAAATTACAGATTATAAAAATGGTGAAAGAATGAATGAAACTGAACAGCAGAAAGAAAGTTTCAGGTGTCAGGTACTGTAATGAAACGAATCACACAGCAGCCAACAATTACACAGATCTAGAAACTGACACCATACCACACATCACGTGTCATCAACAATTGTTTTTAAAACCATCCAGTGTCAGCAGATACACCAAACCAAACCACATTCCTTCAAGCTGGAGTTCAACCAGCAACCTAAGGATAACTGCTACTTCAACCAACAGTTCTCCACTGAGCTACTGAAGGAAGCACACAGTGGTTTGGTGTTGAACGTTTCCACAGATGCATAAACGGACACTGAACCACACATATGATACCAAAGCTCTTTTCTTAACTGCAGGATAACTGTCACTATAACCCAGAGGTCAATGGATTGAAATCATCCTCTGCTACACCTTGATGTTGCAACTGACATTGTAATGGAACTGTCTGGTTACAATATTCAACCTAACTCATTTATAATCCCAGTGGCCTAACAGATAGGGCACTGGGCTTCTAAGCCAGGGATTGTGGGTTCAAGTCCCACCTGGGGTGACTGACAGGGAAGTAATTTAATTTGAAGCCAGCACTCTGGGAGTTGGTGATGTCAAACTTGCATCAGCTGGTGTGTTGCATGGTGACAGAACACAGTAACAACATGTTCATGTCTGCTCCACCTGTCTCTCATGTACTTGGCATTTTCTGTTTTAGAGGATATATTTAGGGTAGACTCCCAAGTCTCTCTGGACTTGTAACCCAAAGTTTGATATATGGAAACCCTCTCTGCTGTAGCCACTAATTTCTGGTCTTATCTTCCCCTTTACTGCTGATGAGACATGTTCAGTAACAGCCATTGTCCACACGTTGGATTTAATTCAATTCCTTTAGTTATTTTTCCCTATGCTGGCTCACGTTTGGGAGCTAAGCATAATTTACCAACTAAAATAATTGTGACAGATGGGACATGTAAATCAATGTCTCACGTATATTAATATATATATAAATATATTTATATTAAATATATAACATGATATATATAAACTAAATGATGTTTAGTTTATATGTTGTGGGAATCGTTACTTCTATTACATTACAGCTTAAAGTATAACTTCTATTATATTACAGCGCAAGATTATTTCTATTACATTACAGCTTAAGGTATAACTTCTATTATATTATAGCTCAAGGTACAAGGTAGTATTAGCTTACATTTATCATATAATGGATTTTAAGGCATCATTACAGTATAATCATGAAGCATTCTAGTAGGTGTGAAACAGTAGTAGTTTAGACATGAACTTGTTTTTCAGTAATTGCAGAGTTTCCCACGGGATGAGAAGTAAATTAGACATAACATCAGATAGGATGTGCCTGGTGTTTTGGTTGTTGAACTCTGTCTTACAGGGCAGGTTGACTTCTGCCAGGAGGCATAGCAACAGGTGGATACCTCGGGACATCCCAACGTTTTCAACCTATGGGAGAAGAACACGCCAGCTTCCTAAAGATTGCACATTTCATTTTGTAATATTATCACCGGGTTAAGGGAAAAATAGTCAGTCAGACTTCGTGCCCTGACAGAAACTGTTATTGGCAAGGGAAAGTTTGACCCGGAGCTCTGTAACTGCTTTATTCAGTGTGTTTTATTAAACGGCTTATTTGAGACCATATTCATCTCCTCCGTTTCATCAATCAAACGAACACGCGGAACTGAGGGAGAAAATACCAGTTCCAACAATGTATATAGTGACTGCACCCCAATACCCCCCCCCCCGGGGGAGAGAGGACAATTTGTCAAATTTGTTACATATATATCTATTTTAATATATAAATTATAACCAATTTATTATATTATAATAAACCAACTGAAATTTCTCCGTCAATACTGATCATACAGATAAAAGAAATCTATCATTACAATCTGTAAAGGGTCTGGGTTTAGTGGTATACCATCATAATAACAACAAAACGTTGTGCTTTTTTAAATAAAGAAAGCCGACAGGGTGCGCTCTCGGCCTTTTCTGTCTCTGCCATTTCTCTTCACAGACGCGTAAATAAAAAAACCATAATCTCAGCGAATACTTGGCTCATAAAAATAAGAATTATATGGCTAGAAAGCTTGAAATGTTTTCTTTTGAGTGAAACAATTCAAGTCGAAAACAAATCATCACTTTTTATTTAATCCGTATGAACGTAAGGAGAAGCCCGTTTTTTCCTGTCTCACCGAATTAATTCAATTCAATTCAATTCAATTCAATTTTATTTGTATAGCGCCAAATCACAATACAAATCATCTCAAGGCACTTTACAAAAACTAAAACTAAAAACCCAACAATTCCCTTATGAGCAAGCACTTGGCGACAGTGGAGAGGAAAAAACTCCCTTTAACGGAAGAAAAAAACCTCCAGCAGAACCGGGCTCAGTTTGGGCGGCCATCTGCCTCGACCGGTTGGGGTGAGTGGATAGAGCAGAGAGAAAAGAACAGCAACAATAAACAACAAATAGACACTGCAAGTTGGTGGGGCCAGTAACTGCACATCAGCGATAAACAGCTCCAGGACCAGGGACACCTGCAGAAGGTACAGAGAGAGAGAGAGAGAGAGAGAGAGAGAGAGCACAAACTAGGGTAGAGAGAGAGCACAAGGTTAGTAACATTCAATGGTGGAATATACATGAGGTGGGAGAGAAGAGGGGGGGTTAGGGTAGGGGAGCTCAGTGCACCGATGGTCCTCGGGCAGTCTAGGCCTATAGCAGCATAACTAACTAAGGGATGGTTCAGGGTTGCCTGAAGCCAGCCCTAACTATATGCTTTGTCAAAGAGGAAGGTTTTAAGTCTAGCCTTAAAAGTACAGAGAGTGTCTGCCTCCTGAACCCAGGCTGAGAGCTGGTTCCACAGGAGAGGAGCTTGATAGCTAAAGGCTCTGCCTCCCATTCTGCTTTTGAGAACTCTGGGAACCACAAGTAGGCCTGCACTCTGAGAGCGAAGTGGTCTATTGGGATAATATGGTACTATGAGGTCTTTAAGGTATGAAGGAGCTTGATTATGAAGGGATTTGTATGTGAGAAGAAGGATTTTAAATTCTATTCTATATTTTACAGGGAGCCAATGAAGAGAAGCCAATATAGGAGAAATATGATCTCTCTTGCTAGTTCCTGTCAGGACTCTGGCTGCGGCATTCTGGATTAATTGGAGGCTTTTTATTAAGATATTAGGACATCCAGATAGTAATGAGTTACAGTAATCTAGCCTTGAGGAAACAAATGCATGGACTAGTTTTTCTGCATCATTTTGAGACAGGATGTTCCTAATTTTGGAAATGTTGCGCAGGTGAAAGAATGCAGTTCTAGAAATTTGTTTTATGTGTGAGTTAAAAAACATGTCCTGGTCAAAAATAACTCCAAGGTTTTTTACAGTAGTGCTGGAGGCCAGGGCTATGCCATCTAGAGTAGCTATAATTTTAGAAAAGTTATTTCTGAGATTTTTTGGCCCAAATATAATGACTTCTGTTTTCTCTGAGTTTAAAACTAAAAAGTTACTGGTCATCCAGGCCTTTATGTCAGTTAGACAGGCTTGAAGTCTGGTTAACTGGTTTGTGTTAACAGGTTTAATAGATAGATATAACTGAGTGTCATCCGCATAGCAGTGGTAATTAATAGAGTGCTTCCTAATGATATATCCTAAAGGAAGCATGTACAGGGTGAACAGAATCGGTCCTAGCACAGAACCTTGTGGAACTCCATAACTACCTTTTGTTCGTGTGGAAGGTTCATCATGGACATGAACAAACTGGAATCTGTCCGATAAATAGGATTGGAACCACTTTAACGCTGTTCCTCTGATACCAATCACATGCTCCAGTCTCTGTAATAAGATGTTGTGGTCAATGGTGTCGAATGCAGCACTAAGGTCTAGGAGGACAAGTATCGAAACAAGTCCATTATCTGAGGCTAAGAGAAGATCGTTGGTAACTTTCAACAGTGCTGTTTCTGTACTATGATGTGCTCTAAATCCTGATTGGAAATCTTCAAATAGTTCATTCCTGTGTAAGTGGTCTGATAGCTGCTTAGCAACAGCTTTTTCTAGGATTTTAGAAATAAATGGCAGGTTGGATATTGGTCTATAATTAGCCAAGACTCCTGGATCAAGACTAGGCTTTTTGAGTAAAGGTTTGATTACTGCAGTCTTAAAGGCCTGTGGTACGTAGCCTGATACTAGAGATAAATTTACCAAGTCCAATAAAGATGAGTTCATTAATGGCAGGGTGCCTTTAAGCAGTCTAGTCGGGATGGGGTCCAAGAGACACGTTGATGATTTCGATGAAGCAACTACTGATGTAAATTCAGAGAGATCTATAGGAGAGAAGCAGTCTAAACATAACTGAGGTCCTACAGATGATTCAAGAGCTACTGTAGTAAAAGATTCATTTATTGCAGGTATAGGAAGCATCTGCTGAATTTTATCTCTAATAGTTGTGATTTTATTTGTAAAGAAACTCATAAATTCATCACTGCTGAGAGCTAAGGGAACACTGGGCTCAACGGAGCTGTGACTTTTTGTCAGCCTGGCTACAGTGCTGAAAAGAAACCTGGGATTGTTCTTATTTTCCTCTATTAGTGATGAATAGTATGCAGTTCTGGCTTTACGGAGAGCTTTTTTATATGTTAGTAGACTGTTTTTCCAGGCTAGAAAAATTTCCTCTAAGTTTGTGGAACGCCACTTCCTTTCCAGCCTTCGTGATGCCTGCTTTAAGGTACGAACATGTAAATTATACCATGGGGCTAGTCTTCTCTGAATCACTAACTTCTTTTTCAGAGGGGCTACAGAATCAAGCGTTTCACGCAGTGAGGCTACAGCGCTGTCAACAACATGATCAATTTGGTAGGGAGTAGGATTAAGGCAGCTGCCCTCCACTATGTTTATACTTGGCATAGATGCAAATAAAGATGGAATCATTTTCTTAAATTTATTAACAGCGTTGTCGGATAAACATCTGCTGTAGTGGAATTTTCTTCCAGACGCTGCATGATCCATCATTTTAAATTCGAAAGTTATTAAAGAATGATCTGACAAAACAGGATTTGGGGGGAAAATTATTAGATGTTCAATTTCGATGCCATAGGTCAGAACAAGATCAAGGGTGTGATTAAAACAGTGGGTGGGTTTATTAACGTTTTGAATGAAACCAATTGAATCTAATATAGAATTAAATGCAATGCTGAGGCTGTTATTTTCAACATCTACATGAATGTTAAAATCTCCCACTATAATGACTTTATCTGATCTAAGCACTAAATCAGACAGGAAGTCAGGGAATTCAGTTAAAAACTCTGAGTAAGGAACAGGTGGACGGTACAAAATGACAAGTAGAACTGGTTTTTGTGTTTTCCAGTTTGTATGTGAGAGACTAAGAGTGAGGCTCTCAAATGAGTTATAACTGTTCTGAGGATGAAAGTTTAATAATAAGTTTGACTGGAAGATTGCAGCTACTCCTCCACCTCGACCTGTGCTTCGAGGAACATGATAATTTTTATGACTGAGGGGGGTTGATTCATTCAGACTGACATATTCATCCTGCTGTAACCAGGTTTCAGTAAGATAAAGTAGGTCAATTTGGTGATCAGTTATCAAATCATTTACTAACAAAGATTTAGATGAAAGGGACCTAATATTTAATAGTCCACATTTGACAGTTCTGTTTTTCTGTTCAATAAGAGGAGTGGTCTTAATTTTTATTAAGTTTTTATGAATAACTCCTCTTCTGTTAACTTCTGATTTATTTGATTTATATGTTCGAGGGGCAGACACAGTCTCTATGTGGTTTGAGGGGGGCGGCGGCTCTAAGGAAACTGCAGAGAGGCGTTTTAGACTGAGTCTCTGCATCCCGGTCCCCACCCTGGATTGTCAGGCTTTAGGTCGGCTAATAAACTCGGCCAAATTTCTAGAGATGAGAGCTGCACCATTCAAAGTGGGATGGATGCCGTCTCTCGCTACCAGACCGGGTTTTCCCCAGAAAGTGGCCCAATTGTCTATGAAGCCCACATCGTTTGCTGGACACCACCTAGACAGCCAGCGACGGAACAACGACATGCGGCTAAACATGTCATCGCTGGTCAGATTGGGGAGGGGTCCAGAGAAAACTACGGAGTCCGACATTAATTTAGCAAAGTTACACACCGACTCAACATTAATTTTAGTGACCTCCGATTGGCGTAATCGGGTGTCATTGCTGCCGACATGAATAATAATTTTCCCATATTTACGATTAGCCTTAGCCAGCAGCTTCAGATTTGACTCGATGTCGCCCGCTCTGGCCCCAGGAATACATTTGACTATGGTCGCTGGTGTCTCTATTTTCACGTTCCTGACTATGGAATCGCCAATTATCAGAGTCGGTTTCTCAGCGGGTGTGTCGCTGAGCGGGGAAAATCTATTAGAAACGTGAACAGGCAGGTGATGAGCCGTGGGCTTCTGCTTAGGAGTACGTTTCCCTTGACTTGTTTGTAAGGTTGCTCAATGACATTCCTAACTCTGCAAAGCTTTCTACAACTGGCTTTGCTATTTACTCCATTCAAAAATATGCACAGAACTGGTGATAACACTGTGTATTCCCATGTTTTTACAACAAAAATAATAACAGTCATTCACTAGCATCTCTAGGCTACTGCACACGTCATATTGTTTGTTTCTGATTGGTTTATTCTGCATCCATTGTCCCACCTCTTGGAAACTGATCTCTACTGAAGAGATTCCAGACTAATCCTTTGTATAGAAGAGAAAAAGAGTTAGTCTGGCTGGCCAGGATGGGTCACGCCCATACTAAATTGCAAAAATCAAAGCATTTACTTTCTAGCTTGTACGAACCAGTCGGTGGTGTCAGTTAGCATCAAGAAATGCTGCATTCATCATAAGGTCTGTGGCCTACAGCCATACCATCCTGCAAAAGCCTGGTCCTGTTGGATTTTAGTAGCTAAACAGGGCCTGACTTGGTCAGTATTTTAATGGCAGACTGCTTCGGAATACCAGGTTCTGTAGGCATTTTCTCTATTGTGTCTTAGCCTGAAAACGGCGGTGCTAATAAGCCTCTTGTGTCAGTTTCTGTAGTGTAGTGATCATCACGTTCGCCTCACACGTGAAAGGGCCCTGTTTCAAAACCAGGCAGAAACATAGTTTATGCACTGACTGTTGCATGTTAGTCTGAGAAAACTCTGAGCCTGAGCCTACCAAAGGTAGCTGTCAACCAACCTCTTTGCAGCTTCATTTGATGTGTTGAATTACTAAAGCCTAAGCTGGAACCCTGCATCAATGCAATCTGCACATACTGTCCTCACGAACGTGGTTGGTGGCTACTGTCTGAAAAACTGCATAGTGTGAGCTGTGCTTCCATCTATGCCTGCTCAGCCTCCTCAGAGAAGCTCATGTCGGTGGACCTGAAAGGAGTGGGACACTGACCAGAGACTTTGTGGAGTGGCCTCAGCCTAACCACCTGCTCCTGAACTTGGATGAAGGAGCTCATCATAGACTTCAGGAGGAGGACACCTGTGGAGCCCATCACCATCCAGGGCCAGAGGGGGATGTAGTAGACCACTACAAGCAGAGTAAACTGGTCAGCCTGCTGTGAGGAATGACAGGGAAGAGAGTACCCAGCTTCTGGAATGGCTGGTAATAACCATCGATAGTGATAACCCATGGATTCTCACACATAGTAGCTGGTACACTCTCTGAAGAGCACAGAGAGCATCTGATGATAGTTATGTGTAGAGGACGAAGCCAAATCCACCTTCAGTGAGTGTTACTCCTCTGACCTCGTTTTCTCTGTGCTTTTCAACAAATCATTAATCACGTTTCCTGTTTGAAATACATCAGTGGCCAGCATCAACACGTCCATGTTATATATAAAACAAAGTAAAACTATAGAAACTCACCACAGTAAATGAAAGTATCCACTGTACCTTGTTGTCTTGTGCTGATGGTAGTGAGAACAGACTACTGTTGTTACAGTCAACACCAGAGCAGCTTTTGTGCTCAGCTTGTCTCCTTCTGTGTCAATCCTCTCTGTGCGAGAGCCAGTGTCCAATAATGGAGGACAGCAGAGTTTTGCTGAACTTTTCCATGGGCTGTGTTTGGGCAGAGCCAGAGGAGGGGCTTGCCTCTTGTATACAAGAAAAGGAAGTGGAAAACCTATTGTTTCACGACTTCTCTTCAACAAAACAGAGAAAAGGGAAAAAAAAGGAGGCGCCTTGTTGGGGTTATAAGGACAAAAGTTCAAATTGTTGCCATTGTGGAATTAGATCTGAAGATAGGAAGTTTATGTGAGAGGTCTGTTTCTCCAGCTGACCTCCATAACCTTATGACCCATGATGAACTGAAGTTTTATTGCACCCAAGTATCCTGGAGAAAATCCACCCACGTGAATTCGTTGGGAGGTCGGCAGGTCCCCGTCTGGAAACATCCTCACAGCCCTACTGTCTGACGGAAACCGTGAAGGCAATCCTTGCGTCAAATCAGGTAAAAATCCGCGGGTGAAACTGTGTGAATGGACGTCAGGAAAAATGTGTGAGTCTAAATTAAATACCGTTGCAGAGCGGGATTAGAATCAAATTGATTCGAATGCACGAACGGTGAAAACTGTTAGACAAGACCACTTGGATAAAAGACCATGGCAAAATAATCTCCCATGTCAGGCACATGGTCGAGGGGTATCCAGTGTCAGGGACACTAGGAAGGCATTAAACAGTACTGTGGAGTGAATGTGAATGTTTGTTTGTTTGTTGATGAAAAGGGAACGTTGGACAGGCAATTGCCAACCGAGTAGAACGGTGTCACTTCCCACTGAAACTGTGTGTTATTTGTTGGGCACAAGTAAAAATTGAAAAGTTGAGTGTGGTGGACGGCTGTATCCGCAGGTAATTAGTACCTGTAGAAGCCTGATACAGTGGACGATCCACACACTGTTGTGACTGATCGTTTGCTTGTGCCAAGTTGCAACTATGGGAAAGGGAAACAGTAAACCCCAATTAACGGGGGATCCTAAATTTATGAATACCTATTCCCCCGGATTAGTAAGATATTTGGGTGAATGGAAGAAAAAATATGAGTTTCCTGGGAAACTGGAAACCTGCGCATGCGATAAATTGGTAACTCAATTAAAAGCAGAAGCGGCTATAGCAGAACCTAAGAAAATTGATAAATTCAAATTGCAAATTATAGAAGCCGTTAAATGGCAGGAACAGGCAGAAAGAAGGCAGCTTTGTGGGTTACAGACAAGAAAGGAAAGAGATAGAGGGGGATACACTGGACGAAGCCCAGCTGGAGTCGTTTTGCCCTCAGACGACCCCGCGCTGGAAGCTCAGGTTACAGCATTAATAGAGAGGATCAGAGATGCTCTTGTCAAACCCCCTGATTACCAAACCATTGCCCAGTGTAAACAGAAAGATGATGAGGATGTGCAGGAATACAGAGGAAGGTTAGAGGAAGTGTTTAAAGCAAATAGTGGATTGGAACCTGAGGAGGCCCCTGGTTCAGCCTATCAGCAGCAGTTAAAGCAGGCCCTGCTGAGTGGTTTCCGCCCTTCCATTACGCATCACATACGAAAACTCAACATTAATACTCCTACAGATGGAGTCACTCAGATAATGAATTATGCACAACATGCACAAGACATGCAAAAGCACAAGTCAAAGCAACAGTCACAGGCTGCTGTGTTTGCACTCCTGGATGTGATGAGCAGTGGCGGAGCCTGGGGGGACCCTCAGCAGTACAGCAGAGGAGGATTCAGAGGAAGAGGTAGGGGCAGAGGAGGCCCAGCTAGGCAAGATAGCAGGTTCAGAGATAAAGGAGGAAAAAATGACACATGCTACAATTGTGGTCAGCCAGGTCATTTTGCACGAGAATGTAACCGACGGAGGCAGAATAAGAGAGGATACAGGAGATCAGATGAGTACGATAGACCTGAACCCTATAACCTTAATGCATGACTAGACCCCTCAAATACTGAAGAATTGGATCTTAGTGAAATTGTGGAGACTTATTATAGTACAGAAGAGAACAAAGTAATGCCCATTAGAGTGTTAAAAATTAATGGAGTAAAAATAAAATTTTTGTGTGATACAGGAGCAGACAGAACAGTATTAAGGGACAGAATTCCTGGAGTGATAAGAGGAGATAAACATATCTTTGTGAGATCAGCAAATGGACAGGTCACTCCTTGCAGTTTCTCTCAAAGCCTTGTGATTAAGGATGAGGCATCTGGCTTCCAGGAGAAGGCAATGGCAGTTTTATGTCCAAGCTGTCCAGTCAATCTACTGGGCAGAGATCTGTTGAGCAAATTGAAAATATCCTTGGTGCCCACTACCAATGGAATGGCTGCAATAGGTCCAGGGGAAGAGGTCCCCTCCTATGTAGTGCTAAAACAAGGGACGCTTTATTACTGGTGGTCCCTAGACAGCCCATAGATCATGAAGTACTTTCAGACATGCAGAAAAGAGCCCCACCAGCTGAACAACAACTCTGGCTCAAAGAAGGAGCCACAATAGAGCAAGACCTTTTTAAAATCAAAGACAAACTTTGCCTACCTAGAAGTCTTTATCATACAGCAGCTATTTTGACACATGGGCCTTGCCATGTGCCAACAGGAGGGATGGTATATGCAGTGGAAAAGTATTTCCACGCACCAGGATTCAATAACTACTCAAAAAATTTTTGTAAATCCTGTTTGATTTGTTGTAAACACAACCCACAGGGAAATCTCAGACCAAAGAGAGGGAGATTCCACAACCCAGATTATCCATTCCAAGTCATTCACATGGATTTTATAGAGTTGTCGCAATGTCAGACATACAAGTACTGTCTTGTTCTGATAGATGCATACTCTAAATGGGTTGAAATTGTGCCCAGTAAAAATGCTGATGCACTAACAGTGGCTAAAGCGCTGTGCAAAAACATTATTCCAGATCATGGGATCCCACAGCGAGTTTACAGTGATAATGGTCCACATTTTGTGAATGAAGTCGTTACACAAATGTCAAAACACCTGGGGTTTGAGTTAAAAAAAACATTGCTCATACCACCCCCAGAGTGCAGGATTAGTTGAAAGAACTAATGGCACTATAAAAATGAGATTGAGAAAAACCATGGAGCAAACGGGGAGGACATGGGTAGAATGCCTCCCTCTGGTAAAAATGTACATGAGGGTCACGCCAACAGACAAAGGCCTGACCCCATTTGAAATCCTTTATGGGAGACCTTTTACACTTCCCATTTGTGAGGATGTGTGTGAAAAACCTCAAGGAGAAACTACTCTTGCAGAGTGGATGAGTAAAATGTTAAAGACCAAGGAAGTTGTGACTGCAAATAATCTGCCAGATGACCTTTTGTCTCCACAGGGCCAGAGGGTTAAACCAGGAGACCAAGTGCTGATAAAGGTCATGAAAAGGAAAACCTGGTCTACACCTAAGTGGGAAGGACCCTACACTGTGATCCTGACTACACCCACAGCTGTAAAGATCCAAGAGAGACCCACGTGGATTCATCAGAGCCACTGTAAGGTACTGCAACACCTGGTGAGTGTCGAGTAGAGGTGGAAGTCGGCCGGTACCAAAACCTTTGGCCGCTGAAGAAAACATCTAATCCTCGCTCCCAGCTATGGCACCCACCGCCTGCCCTAAAGGGTGGGAATGTGTTCTCCGACCAGTATGGCTCTGCCTGACTATACTGGTAATCACCATGGTAGACCTGAAGACGACAAGTGGTAATTACACTGTGGAACATGAGAAACTGAGAGCAAAGCGATGGACATGGATAAATCCTAAAGACTGGCACTGGACTCAGGACCTGAATGGAATGCCACACCCATTCAAAACTGATATGTGGTATAGATATGCTGCCAAAATGTTCACCCAAGCCTTTGTGTCCTATACTCTCCTACAAACAATTCTGTTGGAGGAGGAAGAGGACCGAATGTAAATGAGATGTGAATGTTTTTCTTTTATCTATGTAACGTTTTAGGTAGCAAGCCATAAGGTGACTGCCCTGGTGAGGGAGTCGGCTGGGAATTTTCCCCTGAAGGAGGGGTTTTTCGCCCAGCCTTGCTGCATACATATCTATGTGTGTTATTCATTTTTATTTTAGCATTAACACTGTTAGATTAGGACCTATGTGATTTCCTCCACTCCCTCCGTGGTCTGTCATGAATGATGGTTACTCAGAAAATCTTATGAAGTTGGGTCAGCCTGATGTATGTTTCACAATGACAAACAGGAGGGAAATGTTGGGGTTATAAGGACAAAAGTTCAAATTGTTGCCAGTGTGGAATTAGATCTGAAGATAGGAAGTTTATGTGAGAGGTCTGTTTCTCCAGCTGACCTCCATAACCTTATGACCCATGATGAACTGAAGTTTTATTGCACCCAAGTATCCTGTGTCTGGTTTTGTTCCCCACTATACAAATAAAGGACTGCTAAGTGAAAAGAGTGAGAGAAGGGTGAAAGTCGCATGGGGAGAGAAGAAAGTCTCTTCTCTCCGTTTGCAACTGAGGCGTTTTCACTTGCAGACTGATACTCGGTACAAAGTTGTCGTGTGTTTCATTGCCTTCAGGGAAAAGAACCATGTCAGTGTAGCGTAAACCTGACACGCCTCTACCTGCTTTGTGTATCTCTACATACACCAGACAGGTAAGTGTACCAAAATGACCAGAAAGTCAAATTTGCATAATAGGGGACTT
Organism: Mastacembelus armatus; assembly: GCF_900324485.2. Lineage (NCBI taxonomy): Eukaryota > Metazoa > Chordata > Actinopteri > Synbranchiformes > Mastacembelidae > Mastacembelus > Mastacembelus armatus. The sequence goes on along the minus strand of NW_022872898.1, from coordinate 152,878 downwards.
TTCAACTATGCATCCACCATCAGTGGTGATTTCAGCTTCAACCTACCAAAGTCAGCTGTTGTTTATCCCTCTGATGCATGAATTATGACAGTCTGAGTCAAGATTTTTTTCCTAAGTGTTTTATCCTTCTTAGGTCATGAAAACAATAAATTTAAAATTTTTTTTCAAAAATCAGATTTTTTCAGAAAGTTACAGATATGATATGAACTTAATGTAAAAATAAATTAAATTGTGTTTTTATGGTAAATCCGTGAACAATTATTTCTTTTTATGATTCAAAGAAACATTTCAATATATATGTCCATGCATTTTAACATTGTATTGTCTATTGTTTAGGCCTGAATAAGAAAACAAATGACACTCACAGTGTCTCCATAGTTCTTTAAGGATGCAGGATTGGTAATATCATGCCATTATAATAGCATTTTCCGCAACAAGAACTGACATATTAGTCCTTGTATCTCTGAACACTTATTTTTAAAATAAACACTCTAGAGGCTGATATGCAGCTCCACCTTAGAAACCACTGCATTTAGAAGAAAATTACTTTTAAATAGGTGTCCACTGTAGTGACCACTATGCGTCAGAGGGTTAAAAACCAAATCTGTTGAATAAAATGGGCTTTAAATGTTTAGACAGATAGAAGAGCTGAAGGAAAGCCACCAAGAACAGCTAGGGAACATCTTTGAGATGCTATCAAAGACCATGCCTGCCAGAGTGCTATGGACACTCTGGAAAACCAGTATGTGCCTCTGGATGAGTTCATCACTAAGCAGGACAAAGTAGAGGTATGTCATTTTACTGGCTAACAGGTCAGTCCTTAGACAGACAGATGTGGCTGAAAGTGTTGAAATCCATCCATCCATCCATTATCTATACCTGCTTATTTCTTACCGGAGAACATACAAACTCCACACAGAAAGACCCAGTTGCAAAAGGCACCTAACAGGTTGCGAACCCAGACCCTTCTTGTTGTGAGTGCTGACAGTGCTAACCACTTGTTGGACCCCTTCCATGTAAAAATCTTAATAATCATCTTTAAAATATGTTAAAACTGGCACAAGTCATTCAAATTCATTTTTCATTTTTGCCCATTTTCATTGTTGCAAAAGAAGCCTGCCATACCCAAGACGTGGTCTATCTTTTCTCATAGAGATGAACATTAGCAGCTCTGACCCACATTACTGTGGTTGAAGAAAAGCTAATTATCATGACTGTGATAACCTTAAAACACACCAGCAGAGACTGGATATAAATCAGACCTGGACTCAGGTGTTTCTAATCACCTGTTAAGGTGTAAGTCACTGTAACCACTGGAGGAAGAAGTACTAAGATCCTTTACTTAAGTAGAACAAAGATGTGAACAATAAGCTTTCCCTTGGCTATGAGCATGTTCTGAGCTGCCAGGATGGAAGGAGAGGGGCAATAAGCCCAAGGTTGCCTAAGAACCCAGCACCATCCTTAGACTGCTCAAATGCTCAGTCTGTTATCTGTCCTACAAAGAACAGAGCAGGAGGTTTTAAAGATTAATGTTCTATGTGTGGAAATTCCACTTAGTCAACATTTCAAATTGGAAACAATTCTGTAGTCATTTATGATACAGACACTCATCTATCTAGTTTATTTAATGACACTGAAACACCTTCTCTGAAGCATACAGCCCCTCACTGTAGCTGGTAGTCTTAAGTGCCCAGGGCACAGTGAGCACATTTTCATTTCATAAGAGATGGACAAGAGGTGGGTCACCAATATCCATACTTTGTTCAAATATCCTTAATGAGATGGTCAGGAACATGTAGGAAAAATGTCTAAATAAAACAATCCCCTGTGGACTTTTTACAATGACAACATTACAGGGAACGGAAGATTTTGCTGTGGACAAATCTGGATGTTGTCTTATCTGACTGCAACTAAAACAGTAAAGGAAAAATAATAAAAAGTAAAGTCAAAACATTTGTAATATCTGACTTGTACATTTTTAACCACTTGTCAGAGCAGAATATCTCCTTTAGATGACCCATGAGCAGTCAACTATAACTCCAGTTAACACATGCAGTATTAGTTGACTACTGGTGTCACACCTGTTGGGGGTTTAGCTCAAGTGGTAGAGCACTTGCTTAGTATATAATGGTAGTCGGATCAGTGCCCACAGTCTCCACAAGTCTTTAAAGCCCAGTATTAAGACTTCTGTATTATCAGGTTTCATATTTGTACAACATGTATAAAATCAGTTCATCACAGTTTATCCCCCAATTAAAAGATGAATCTCTCTATGTCTGACTTGCATAATAGAATACATGTTATAGATCATTTTATGGCTGATTAGACAATAATCAAGTTTTTTGACAATTGGGGTTAAAGAAATGCTATAGTAACATCAGCTCTGAATGGAACCTCCACACCCCCAACATACTGTTTCTTCCCAACTGTGTCATTGTGTCAGTATCATAATCTGAAGGGTGTGAGTTCAAATCTCACACAGGTCCACCCATCCATCCATTTTCTATGCCCATGTTTTCCTGAAGGCCAGGGTCATGGGGATCTGCAGGAGCCTATCCCAGCCCTCTCTCGGGTGAAAGCCAGGAGTACACCCTGGACAGGTCACCAGTCCGTCTCAGGGCCCTTAGACCGCTCGGCCACCCTGACCCTCACACAGGTCTTCTTGTTAATGTTCATCTGAAACTATGTGCAGTCATACGTATTGTGCTTTGTTTAGACAGTCAGTGGGAAATCAGAAGGAGACTAGTGAAGTCCTTTGGCACAATAACTATGTCCTTAAGGCTGGGTTCTTGGACACATCCCAATCATAGTAAGGTCAGCTGGAAGTTCTTCTAGGAGTTCTGCACAGATCATTTGCTTTGAGCAGCAGCACTCAGATGAGCTGACCGAGTGGTTAAGGTGATGGACTCCTAATCCATTGTGCTCTGCATCGTGGGTTGGAATCCCATTCTCATCGAGGAAGCTGTTATTTGGTCTAGAATGATTATAGCAACAAGGTTAAGGTGAAGACACAAACTACACATTAAATACTCATTTTACAGTTTCAACATTAATGCAGAATGCATGTATACTGACTAATGTGCTTGATTAGTTTCAAGGAAGAACCAAATAGGATGAAGAGCCCATCGTACTTAACAAGTTCAACGCAGACATTCAGCAGCAATATTGAGGTGCAGCAGAGGATGGTTTCGCTCTATTGACCTCTGGGTTATGGGCCCAGCATGCTTCCGCTGCGCCACTCTGCTCTTCTTTTGAGTTTGGTGGGTGGTACTTGTCATGCTGTTTTTTAAAATACAAAATTATTCAAGGTGTGTTCAGACAATCAAGTTAAACCTGAAGGGCAGGGACCGCTGGTGAAACAAGGACTAATGTGTATCTCACTGACCAGGACTGGCTTTCCTTTCTCTAGGAGATTCACATGACTATATGTGACTCCACCTCTGATGAAAGACATGGTGATAGAGGACAGTACAGACACTGCTCCACAACAAAGTTGTCTTATCAGGAGAGGGATTTGAACCCACAGCTCCAGAGAAGACTGTAACTTGAATGTAGTGTCGTAGATCAGTCCAGCATCCTGACAGTTACTGTACCCTGAATGTGTGAATTTTGAATTCACTTAACACTGCTATTGAAAATATAGCTGCTAGAGGGACTAAAGTGCAGTAACTTATTTAGAAAAAGCTGGGTTTGTTCAGGATGTTGACCATCAAAAAAGTCACAGAGCAGCCAGGTGTTCAACTATTTCACAAATCCAGAAACTGACACCATACCACACATCACATGTGTCATCAAATCTTGATTTTACATCCATCCAATGTCAGCAGATACACAGGACACCAAACCAAAACCACATTCCTTCAAGCCAGAGTTGAACCAGCAACCTAAGGATAACTGCCACTCCACCAACTGAGCACGTTGGACAGCATCAACAATGCTGCAATTTCATTGGCTATGACTCCTGTATACAACTGGCCCCTGTGTGGAAGGCAGCTATGCTCACCACTACACCACCATCACTGTGTCCAAAGTTTTCACTACTCTTCGCAGGTATTTTCCATCCACCTCATCTGTTCTGCTTCTTGGCTCCTGTAGTTTTGCTCATTTCTCAATTGCTCACCTAGTCTGTCAGTATTTGAAACACTGATTATTAGACAGACAGAAGATGAAAGCAGCTACATGTTTTCAGCAGCTCACTTTAATTTTCGTCACCAATTCATGTTTTAGTAAAAAGGAGTGAGTGAACAATGAAACAAGGGAGGGGACACGCTTTTTGATACAGATGGATACTGCAGGACATACTGGATACATATAGTAGAAATGTGATTTCACAAACAGTAAAGAAGGTGGTGCAGTGGTGAGCATAGCCACATTTCAAGCATTTGACCTGGGTTTGATTCCTCGCCATAGCAAATGCTTTGAAAGAATAAAACACAGAACAGATGTTTGGACCACAGGCAACATAGCCAGAAGTCTCTCACCACCGCATCCACTGCCACAAGATCTTGGCAGGTGATGCAGTAATTCCTCCTACCACCCAATCATCAAAGCTCTTTGAGACATGTGAGAGACTGTCTGTGTGGTTAATAGGTTAGTGCATTTGGCAATTAACCAAAAGGTTAGTTGTTCCAGCCTACCCAGGGATGTCACACTTATTGGTGGCAATGTTTCCCTGTACCATAAAGTTGAAAGTCAAAATAACATATTTGATGGCAAATATTTTAGCTTCAACGGTGAAGCACTTGAAGCCACAATTATTCCAAGACTTTGTCTGAATTGCAGGTCTTCAGTGACTTTGTTTGCTTACTGAAACAATGGTGGTTTGAGCTCAACCAGGGCAGCTACACTTTGTCATGTCAACAAGCTCACCTATTCAGCTTTACAGCTTTACAGAAGAGGATCATGGCCACTGTGATATGTTTCTGATCAATTCTGAGGAAAAGAAGTCACAATTCTCAGCAAAAAGTCAGATATGAGAGAAAAAAATCTGAATTTTGAGTTGACAGTTGAAATTCTAAGAAAAAAAGCAGACATTCAGTACTGTCTGTGTTTCATCTGTTCATTCTGGTTTTAAAATTCAGAAAAACTACTAAACAGTCCAGTCTTTATGTTTATGGATTTCAGTCAATTCTCAATAAAACATCTTAGAAGTAGGTCTGAATCATTACCAGCCAGTTTCAGAGGATACAGATTCACCACGTCTGTTCAAAGTGATTTTCTACTGTTTATATTCCCAAATGCTGCACCGTTAGCCGTTAATGCTAATGAAACATTTCCTATTGCTGCTCCTTCACATTAAAGGCATTCTTTACTACTGCTAATGTTTTTACTAGTTTGTAAATCTTAGACCCCCAAAAAATATCACCTGAACTGCACCTGAGGATCTGACAGGCTGTCCATGAAGACACAGACTGATCCTCAACCCAAATTAAGACCCTTACTGATGCTGACTGCAGCCCAAGATGCCATCTGGGAAAGAAGGACTTAAAGAAAAAAAAAACACATCTTCAAAGGCCACGTCTCCTCCCACTCCACAAACCTGCCTGTTTGGACTTTGCAAGGGAGCACCAAACATGAGACATTGAAAGGTGGGTGAAAGTTTTATTCTCTAATGAGAAAAAAAATTATCTGGACAGTCCTAATGGCTTCCAACATTACTGGCACGATAGGGAGATCCCACTGGAGATGTTTTCTGCACAGCACAGCAGAAGAGGCTCCATCATGACCCAGGTTTCATTTTTCTGTCAATGCGAAAATGGAGCTTCAGGTTGTTTAGGGGTGTCAAATGGCGGCTGGCTATGTGGAGATGTTGCTCCAGGCATCCCCTTGACCCTCGTCTGAATGGGTCTTTCAACAGGACAAAACTGTAGTTCACAGCGCCTGCCTGACAAAGGACTTCTGGTGAACAACATCGCTCTTTTGGACCATTCTGCGTGTTCTCCTGATCTAAGTTCAGTTGAGAATGTTTGGGCATTGATGGTAGGAGAACTTTACAAAAACAGATGCCAGTTCCAGAACGGTGGGGCTCCTTACTACTGATTTTTTTTTACACTTAGTTCTGTCTTAGGTTTTTTTGGGGGCTATGGTCTTAAACTTTTGATCAGCTGGTGAACAACCTGTTTAAATGCAGTTTTCAATAAATTGTCTACTCTCTGATTTTGTCTCTTGCTCCTGTTTGTTCTTTCGGCATTTTGAAGCACTACTTACAACCCAGTTATGATCAACAAGCATGAAATACAAATACATGTAATATTTCAACCCTGGTCTAAAGATTTTGTTGAGGAGTGTGTTAGAAGAAGCACGCAAACACAGTGTGTTGATGCCAGCTACCCCTTCAGACATTGTCTATAGTAACTAAGGTTAGGATACGGTTCAGTATTGTGCTGATTGCAAACTGCTTGGTCATAGAAACTACTACTACAAATTCGACCTTGTTATCCATTATTGGAGTGGTAATGTACTTGCAATGCTTGGGATTCAAACCAAGTGCAACTGTTTGGAAGGCAGCTATGCTCACCACTACACCAGCATCACTGACACACAAGTATGTTGTAATCAAGATTATGATTTATAAGGTGAAAGTGATGAAGTAAAATTCTGATTCCATCTATGAAGGCATTTGAGCAGACAGTTCAGATTTTAATCTACCTTTCTGTTTGTCCAGAACCTGCTCATTGATTCATGGTTTAGTACAAAAAAACTGACATAATATATGTGACCATTGGGGTTCTGTGCAGAGACTCAGTCTAAAACGCCTCTCTGCAGTTTCCTTAGAGCCGCCATCCTCCTCAAACCACATAGAGACTGTGTCTGCCCCTCGAACAAATAAATCAGAAGATAACGGAAGAGGAGTTATTCATAAAAACTTACTAAAAATTAAGACCACTCCTCTTATTGAACAGAAAAACAGAACTGTCAAATGTGGATTAATAAATATCAGGTCTCTTTCATCTAAATCTCTGTTAGTAAATGATTTGATAACTGATCACCAAATTGACCTACTTTATCTTACTGAAACCTGGTTACAGCAGGATGAATATGTCAGTCTGAATGAATCAACCCCCCTCAGTCATAAAAATTATCATGTTCCTCGAAGTACAGGTCAAGGTGGAGGAGTAGCTGCAATCTTCCACTCAAACTTATTATTACACTTTCATTCTCAGAACAGTTATAACTCATTTGAGAGCCTCATTCTTAGTTTCTCGCATCCAAACTGGAAAACACAAAAACCAGTTCTACTTGTCATTGTGTACCATCCACCTGTCCCTTACTCAGAGTTTTTAACTGAATTCCCAGACTTCCTGTCTGATTTAGTGCTTAGATCAGATAAAGTCATTATAGTGAGAGATTTTAACATTCATGTAGATGTTGAAAATAACAGCCTCAGCATTGCATTTAATTCTATATTAGATTCAATTGGTTTCATTCAGAACGTTAATATACCCACCCACTGTTTCAATCACACCCTTGATCTTGTTCTGACCTATGGCATCGAAATTGAACATCTAATAGTTTTTCCCCAAAATCCTGTTTTGTCAGATCATTCTTTAATAACTTTTGAATTTAAAATGATGGATCATGCAGTGTTTGGAAGACAATTCCACTACAGCAGATGTTTATCTGACAATGCTGTTGATAAATTTAAGAAAATGATTCCATCTTTATTTACATCTATGCCAAGTATAAACATAGTGGAGGGCAGCTGCCTTAATCCTACTCCCTACCAAATCGATCATATTGTTGACAGCGCTGTAACCTCACTGCGTGAAACGCTTGATTCTGTGGCCCCTCTGAAAAAGAAGTTAGTGAATCAGAGAAGACTAGCCCCATGGTATAATTTACATATTCGTACCTTAAAGCAGGCATCACGAAGGGTGGAAAGGAAGTGGCGTTCCACAAACTTAGAGGAAATTTTTCTAGCCTGGAAAAACAGCCTACTAACATATAAAAAAGCTCTCCGTAAAGCCAGAACTGCATACGATTCATCACTAATAGAGGAAAATAAGAACAATCCCAGGTTTCTTTTCAGCACTGTAGCCAGGCTGACAAAAAGTCACAGCTCTGTTGAGCCCAGTGTTCCCTTAGCTCTTAGCAGTGATGAATTTATGAGTTTCTTTACAAATAAAATCACAACTATTAGAGATAAAATTCAGCAGATGCTTCCTATACCTGCAATAAATGAATCTTCTACTGCAGTAGCTCTTGAATCATCTTTAGGACCTCAGTTATGTTTAGACTGCTTCTCTCCTATAGATCTCTCTGAATTTACATCAGTAGTTGCTTCAACGTGTCTCTTAGACCCCATCCCGACTAGACTGCTTAAAGGCACCCTGCCATTAATGAACTCATCTTTATTGGACTTGGTAAATTTATCTCTAGTATCAGGCTACGTACCACAGGCCTTTAAGACTGCAGTAATCAAACCTTTACTCAAAAAGCCTAGTCTTGATCCAGGAGTCTTGGCTAATTATAGACCAATATCCAACCTGCCATTTATTTCTAAAATCCTAGAAAAAGCTATTGCTAAGCAGCTATCAGACCACTTACACAGGAACGAACTATTTGAAGATTTTCAATCAGGATTTAGAGCACATTATAGTACAGAAACAGCACTGTTAAAAGTTACCAACGATCTTCTCTTAGCCTCAGATAATGGCCTCGTTTCTATACTTGTCCTCCTAGACCTTAGTGCTGCATTCGACACCATTGACCACAACATCTTATTGCAGAGACTGGAGCATGTGACTGGTATCAGAGGAACAGCGTTAAAGTGGTTCCAATCCTATTTATCGGACAGATTCCAGTTTGTTCATGTCCATGATGAACCTTCCACACGAACAAAAGTTAGTGATGGAGTTCCACAAGGCTCTGTGCTAGGACCGACCCTGTACATGCTTCCTTTAGGATATGTCATTAGGAAGCACTCCATTAATTACCACTGCTATGCAGATGACACTCAGCTATATCTATATATTAAACCTGTTAACACAAACCAGTTAACCAGAATTCAAGCCTGTCTAACTGACATAAAGGCCTGGATGACCAGTAACTTTTTAGTTTTAAACTCAGAGAAAACAGAAGTCATTATATTTGGGCCTAAAAATCTCAGAAATAACTTTTCTAACATTATAGCTACTCTAGATGGCATAGCCCTGGCCTCCAGCACTACTGTAAAAAACCTTGGAGTTATTTTTGACAAGGACATGTCCTTTAACTCACATATAAAACAAATCTCTAGAACTGCATTCTTTCACCTGCGCAACATTTCCAAAATTAGGAACATCCTGTCTCAAAATAATGCAGAAACACTAGTGCATGCATTTGTTACCTCAAGGCTAGATTACTGTAACTCATTACTATCTGGATGTTCCAATATCTCCATAAAAAGCCTCCAATTAATCCAGAATGCCGCAGCCAGAGTCCTGACAGGAACTAGCAAGAGAGATCATATTTCTCCTATATTGGCTTCTCTTCATTGGCTCCCTGTAAAAACAGAATAGAATTTAAAATCCTTCTTCTCACATACAAATCCCTTCATAATCAAGCTCCTTCATACCTTAAAGACCTCATAGTACCATATTAGCCCAATAGACCACTTCGCTCTCAGAGTGCAGGTCTACTTGTGGTTCCCAGAGTTTCCAAAGGCAGACTGGGAGGCAGAGCCTTTAGTTATCAAGCTCCTCTCCTATGGAACCAGCTCTCAGCCTGGGTTCAGGAGGTCGACACTCTCTGTACTTTTAAGGCTGGACTTAAAACATTACTCTTTGACAAAGCATATAGTTAGGGCTGGCTTCAGGCAACCCTGAACCATCCCTTAGTTATGCTGCTATAGGCCTAGACTGCCCGAGGACCATCGGTGCACTGAGATCCCTTACCCTGCCTTGAGATGATTTGTATTGTGATTTGGCGCTATACAAATAAAATATAATTGAATTGAATTGAGTATTAATACCACATGGTTTTCCACTGAAATCACAAAAAGGCACAATGACATTAGAACATGTCCAATGAAATAACCAGTTTTTAAATTTCTGCTGCACTTGAGTTGTTCTGAGATATACAGTATAGCTGTGAAACCTTCAAACCACCAGCTGGAGGCATCACTGTGCTGATATCTGACTGATTTTTTTACTCCAGTCTTAGTTAAGGTGTGAGTACAAATGATGATGGATTTAGTCATGGATACTGTCATGTCATTGGCTTTTGAGAGATGGAGCTTGTCAGGTTTTCGCTACACTGACATGGTTCTTTTCCCTGAAGGCAATGAAACACACGACAACTTTGTACCGAGTATCTGTCTGCAAGTGAAAACGCCTCAGTTGCAAACGGAGAGAAGAGACTGTCTTCTCTCCCCCTGCGACTTTCACCCTTCTCCTCCTTTTCACTTAGCAGTCCTTTATTTGTATAGTGGGGAACAAAACCAGACACAGGATACTTGGGTGCAATAAAACTTCAGTTCATCATGGGTCATAAGGTTATGGAGGTCAGCTGGAGAAACAGACCTCTCACATAAGCATCCTATCTTCAGATCTAATTCCACACTGGCAACAATTTGAACTTTTGTCCTTATAACCCCAACATTTCCCTCCTGTTTTTCATTGTGAAACATACATCAGGCTGACCCAACTTCATAAGATTTTCTGAGTCACCATCATTCATGACAGACCACGGAGGGAGTGGAGGAAATCACATAGGTCCTAATCTAACAGTGTTAATGCTAAAATAAAAATGAATAACACACATAGATATGTATGTAGCAAGGCTGGGCGAAAAACCCCTCCTTCAGGGGAAAATTCCCAGCCGACTCCCTCACCAGGGCAGTCACCTTATGGCTTGCTACCTAAAACGTTACATAGATAAAAGAAAAACATTCACATCTCCTTTACACTCGGCCCTCTTCCTCCTCCGGTGAGATTGTTTGTAGGAGAGTATAAGACACAAAGGCTTGGGTGAACATTTTGGTAATCATAGACTTAATACATGGCAGAATACATGTAGTAAATAGGCAAAACAGTATTAGAACAACAATAAAAGGCATTACTAGTTTCATAATGATCTGCCACCAGGGACCACTAGTAAACCAAGCAAGTGGGTCCCAATTGGCAGCCTTCTTATCCTGGGCTAATGCTCCCTGGAACTCTTTTAAGGCGTGCATAGCTTCAGAAATATTTGTATTCACTTCATCAGGAATATAAGTACAACATGAGTCCCCTATCATATGGCATACCCCCCCCTTCTCCGCAGTTAACAGATCCAATACTATTCTGTTCTGCAGTACCATTAAGCGCACAGCATCTACTTCTCTATTTTGAGCTTCATCAACATCAATGGTCATGTTTACAAACGATTTAAAACGATAGTCCATTGTTTCTATTCGAAGGAGAGCCTTCCCCACTCCTAGCCACGGGAGCAGGGAGAGGGTGGTCTTTTGAGAAAAGGACCAGAGTTTGTACTCCGGCGGGACGTCAGTCCCTGTTATACTATCATGGGGTTTGAAAACAGGGTAACTTCTCTTCTTCCGAGGGCTCTTGAGCTGCTGTGGCTGGTGGGACACTATATACATATGGTCTGTAATAGCAACAGGGGCGCATCGCCCCATCCAATTCGTAGGCAATGAAGCCCAGAGGCTGTGTCCACATAGCCACCATGCTCCTTCCCATGTGTGTGTGTGGTAAACAGCATCTGTCTCAGTCCCATGAGCTGTGGTCATGTTCTGTGAGCGCTCACGGGGCAATTCCCACGTCACACAGCACCGTTCCTTTGGTATTGATCCTATTTCCACTGAGTATGGTTTTGCCTCGGGGACGTTCCTCTCCAGACACCAAGGCAATACCCTTCGTGTGGCATTAGTGACTCCCTGGGGTGTCATCCGAACATCTAAGCACTCCTGGTAGCTTGCCTCTGAAGGAACGGCTGTTCCGGGCCGCATCATCCCTGTGATGTTCATCCTCAATGGTGCGATACCCGATGCATTACATGTGACATTACTCTGGTAACTACCTTCAGTCTGCGGGATCAGAGTTTTGTTGGTGTGTGGCATACCTTTACATGTGGTTACTGATGTGAGATTTAGGGTGCCATTGAAACACAATTCAGTCGTATAATTGGCTTCTGATACACCAGAACACTTCATCACCTTTAAAACCTCGAACTTGTATTTATGCCAATCATGCACTTGGAAGTGATCACCATAGTCTCTCCCATATTGGGTTAGACCCACAAAGCATGTACTGTCTATGGCAGAGAGGGGCTCCACGTATAGGGTTAAGTGTGACACTGAATGTGGCATATAAGCACATACGTAGCATCCGGTTCGGTTTTTTGCTCTGGCCACATGGGCAGCATATCTATACCATATATTAGTCTTAAACGGATGGGGCATTCCAGTCATTTCCTGTATCCAGTGCCAGTCTGTGAGGTCAGTACGTGTCCATCGTTTGGCCCTAGGTTTTTTGTGCTCCTTCGTAAAATTGTTATTCGCTAGAGATCTGCCATGGTGAGGAAGATTACCAGTATGGTCAGACAGAGCCATACTGGTAGGAGAACACATTCCCACCCTTTAGGGCAGGCGGTGGGTGCCATAGCTGGGAGCGAGGATTAGATGTTTTCTTCAGCGGCCAAAGGTTTTGATACCGGCCGACTTCCACCTCTACTCGACACTCACCAGGTGTTGCAGTACCTTACAGTGGCTCTGATGAATCCACGTGGGTCTCTCTTGGATCTTTACAGCTGTGGGTGTAGTCAGGATCACAGTGTAGGGTCCTTCCCACTTAGGTGTAGACCAGGTTTTCCTTTTTATGACCTTTATCAGCACTTGGTCTCCTGGTTTAACCCTCTGGCCCTGTGGAGACAAAAGGTCATCTGGCAGATTATTTGCACTCACAACTTCCTTGGTCTTTAACATTTTACTCATCCACTCTGCAAGAGAAGTTTCTCCTTGAGGTTTTTCACACACATCCTCACAAATGGGAAGTGTAAAAGGTCTCCCATAAAGGATTTCAAATGGGGTCAGGCCTTTGTCTGTTGGCGTGACCCTCGTGTACATTTTTACCAGGGGGAGGCATTCTACCCATGTCCTCCCCGTTTGCTCCATGGTTTTTCTCAATCTCATTTTTATAGTGCCATTAGTTCTTTCAACTAATCCTGCACTCTGGGGGTGGTATGAACAATGGTTTTTTAACTCAAACCCCAGGTGTTTTGACATTTGTGTAACGACTTCATTCACAAAATGTGGACCATTATCACTGTAAACTCGCTGTGGGATCCCATGATCTGGAATAATATTTTTGCACAGCGCTTTAGCCACTGTTAGTGCATCAGCATTTTTGCTGGGCACAATTTCAACCCATTTAGAGTATGCATCTATCAGAACAAGGCAGTAATTGTATGTCTGACATTGTGACAACTCTATAAAATCCATATGAATGACTTGGAATGGATAATCTGGGTTGGGGAATCTCCCTCTCTTTGGTCTGAGATTTCCCTGTGGGTTGTGTTTACAACAAATCAAACAGGATTTACAAAAATATTTTGAGTAGTTATTGAATCCTGGTGCGTGGAAATACTTTGATTTTAAAAAGGTCTTGCTCTATTGTGGCTCCGTCTTTGAGCCAGAGTTGTTGTTCAGCTGGTGGGGCTCTTTTCTGCATGTCCGAAAGTACTTCATGGTCTATGGGCTGTTTTACGTCTTCTATAATATATAGATTACATTTGCCAAATTGTCCCTGTGCAGCTGCCTTTGCTGTTACATCTGCCTTCTCATTTCCTTTCGATACGGAGTCTGTACCTTTGTGTATGTGCAACACATTTACAGATAGCAATCTGCTTTGGTAACATAACAGCTTGCAATAACTCTTTTAGGAGGGAGGCATGTTTAACTGATTGTCCACCAGCTGTCTTCATTCCTCTGCGAGCCCATTGTGCAGCAAAGAAATGGAGTGTTGAAAAAGCATATTGGCTATCTGTGTACACTGTAACACTTTTTCCCTCTGCAGTCTGCATGCTTGAGTTAGAGCGATTATTTCTGCAGCCTGTGCTGAGAAATGTGAGGGGAGCTGACCTGCTGCACAAACGTCCTGTTGTGACACTACAGCGAACCCACACATATTTTCTCCTTTCTCATTTTTAACCCTCTGGGGTCTGAGGGGGTTTTTGGGGCCTGGACAAATTTTGACATGTCCTGACATTTGTGCTTTTTTCAGTGTTTTTTAAACATATTAATGTCTAAAGTCTATGAACACTGTAATCAGCACAAAATTGGCTACAATAATATGTGAGCTTCAAGTTTATACATTATTGTGTTTTTGAGAAAAAAGTGTTTATGCATGGCTAGTGAAAAACTACAATTTTTTACTCACTGAAATAAGACCATAAAACACAAACAGAACATTGGTTCACAAGACTTTGGAGACCAGCATGTTGTAGGCTAAAGTGTTTACTTCAGAGTGCTGTGAATGTCATCTTGTTCACACATTCACAGTAAACAATACACTGATTTAAATTTTCTAAGACACTTTTTGTCCAGAAAGGCCATATGCAAGAGGGTGTGTCTGAGGATGAATAGTCATGTGATTTACCTGAGAACACAAAAGACGCACTGAACGTCCAGACAAAGGCGCGCATAATGAGCCTTTCAGTCAATGTAGATGGGACGGATTAGTGCTGTACAATACAACACAATGAGGAGCAAACGATCCTCATTTGAGTTAAAATCAGTGTTTTTACTCTGAGGACAAACTAAACTATTTGTCTCTGTGTGGAATGTAAGGAGCGCCGCTTCATGTGCGTAACGCGCCATCATCCAAACACGCCGAAAAAGTGAGTAAATTCTATGATGAAGTTTGATATTTTGTGTCATTTCTCGGGGGTGTGCACATATTTACCTGGTTCACCTGAGATTATTTACATGTGAACAGTGGACAGTGTACAAGGCGGGACCGCATTACCTGTAATGAGGTGAGACAGGAAAAAACGGACTTCTCCTTACGTTCATACGGATTAAATAAAAAGTGATGATTTGTTTTCGACTTGAATTGTGTCACCTAAAAGAAAACATTTCAAGCTTTCTAGCCATATAATTCTTATTTTTATGAGCCAAGTATTCGCTGAGATTCTGGTTGTTTTATTTACGCGTCTGTGAAGAGAAATGGCAGAGACAGAAAAGTCCGAGAGCGCACCCTGTCGGCTTTCTTTATTTAAAAAAAGCACAACGTTTTGTTGTTATTATGATGGTATACCACTAAAACTAGACCCTTTACAGATTTGAATGATATACTTCTTTTATCTGTACGATCAGAATTGACGGAGTAATTTAAGTTTGTTTCGGCCTTATCAGAAAAAGATGCGTCAAAACGCGCCGGCGCGTGCGTCGACCCCAGGGGGTTAAAGCAGGAGCCATCTACAAACCACACTTCCCCCTCAGCTAAGGCAACATTTTTCAAATCACTACGAGGTTTGCACGTCTCTTCAGTGTTTGTAATGCAACAATGTGGTGTGCCTTCCTCAGCTGTGGGCAGTAGGGTAGATGGATTAAGTGTAGAACATCTTTTTATGGTCAAATGTGGCTGAGACATTAAAAGAGCCATGACAGACAGATGTCTAGCTGGTGACAAAAATGACATCTTGGTCTCTGTCAGAAGCAAGTCAACTGAGTGTGGGACTAGCAGTGTAAGTGGGTGAAAAAGTACCACTTCTGCTGAGGCCTGTACTGCCATTGCAGCCGCACACACAGCTCTGACACAGGCAGGCAATGCACAAGCCACGGGATCTAACTTCTTAGAGTAATAGGCTACTGGTTTCTGTTTGCCTCCTGACAGCTGAGTCAACACTGAAGTCATAAACTTCCCTTTACAGTCTACTGTCTGGACAAAAGGTTTACTATAATCTGGCAGGCCTAAAACTGGTGTGGTCACTAGTTTTCCTTTTAACTCACTGAAAGCCCTCTTGCCTTTAGGAGTCCACCTTATCTCCTGCTTCATGGCCATTGGAGTCTCATAAATTAAATCTAACAGGGGTTGTGTCACCTGAGCATAGTTTGGAATCCACTGTCGACAATAGTTACACAGCCCTAAGAATTGCATCATCTGTTGCTTAGTGATAGGCTTACAGGCTTGTTGAACAGCTGCTTTCCTGGATTCAGTCAGGGCTCTGCCTTCTGGTGTTAGTTTATGACCCAGGAATACAACTTCAGAGGCAGCCCACTGCATTTTTTCTGGGGATGCTTTGTTGCCTGTTCTTTCTAAGTGTTTGAACAGCGCTGTTGCAGTGTCTTTGTTGTGTTGCTGGGTGTCTGATGCAATTAAGATATCATCAACATAAGTCAAAATTTGGCTGTGTGGAGGCATGTGGAATGTAGATAAGCAATTTTCTAATTCAGAAGCAAATATTGTGGGGCTATCTACATAGCCTTGGGGTAACCTAGTGTATGTAAGCTTCTTTCCCTCAAAGGTGAAACCAAACCATCCCTGTGAGTCTGGATGCACTGGTATAGAAAAGAAAGCATTGCTTAGGTCTACTACTGTAAACCATTTCATCTCAGGTCTTAATTGATTCATCAGGGTGTGAGGGTCTGGGACACATGGTGCTCTACTCTCCACTGCCCTATTGACTTCCCTCAAATCCTGGATCATCCTCCAACTATTTCCATCAGCTTTCTTGACTGGAAATATGGGAGTGTTACACTGAGCCTCTGGGGATCTCACCAGGATTCCTGCATCGAGCATCCCTTGCACTACAGGTCTGATTCCTGCTAAAGCATCTGGTTTTAGGGGATACTGTTTTATTCTGGGTCTATAACCTGATTTAGGTTTGATTATGACTTCTGAGGCAGTGGTCATTAAGCCTACATCAGTCTTGCCTCGGGACCAGAAACTGTCGGGCACTTCAGCCAAGCACGGATCTATGTCCTCTAGTAGTAACACTCATTCTCGATCATCCTCCCCCATGTGGGCATGGGGAGTGGCAGTTACAACCCAATTTAGGTTTTTGTAAAAGCGGTTTCCCACACTGTTACTGAACCAGCCCCCCTTGCCCTCATGCCAATCACAAATGCTTTCTGCTTCATTTAAAAACTGTTTCAGCTCCTCCCAGTACATGTCATTAGTCTTAGACACTGACAGATAAGGATTAGGTGTCCACCCTTTTACAAGACGTTTAGCTTCCTGGGTGAGGCCTACAGAACAGACTGCTTTTCCTTTTCTGTCAGTGTAAAGAGTCTTAAGAGTTATTCTTTGTGGCCCTAGTTTTTCAAATTTCTGTGCATAAACTAAGTCAGGGCCTGGAGTGTGCTTATAGTAAAGAGTGACATGCATCTGCTCTGGAGTAAGGCTTTCCGTGTGAGGTGGTTGAGGATCAGGCAACAGGCGCAGGAGCTGCTCTCCTGTCCATCCAGGGTCAGGCGTGGGCAGATCTAGGGACCACCAGTAGTAAGGCGTCCCTTGTTTTAGCACTACATAGGAGGGGACCTCTTCCCCTGGACCTATTGCAGCCATTCCATTGGTAGTGGGCACCAAGGATATTTTCAATTTGCTCAACAGATCTCTGCCCAGTAGATTGACTGGACAGCTTGGACATAAAACTGCCATTGCCTTCTCCTCGAAGCCAGATGCCTCATCCTTAATCACAAGGCTTTGAGAGAAACTGCAAGGAGTGACCTGTCCATTTGCTGATCTCACAAAGATATGTTTATCACCTCTTGTCACTCCAGGAATTCTGTCCCTTAATACTGTTCTGTCTGCTCCTGTATCACACAAAAATTTTATTTTTACTCCATTAATTTTTAACACTCTAATGGGCATTACTTTGTTCTCTTCTGTACTATAATAAGTCTCCACAATTTCTCAAAGATCCAATTCTTTAGTATTTGAGGAGTCTAGTCATGCATTAAGGTTATAGGGTTCAGGTCTATCGTACTCATCTGATCTCCTGTATCCTCCCTTTCTCTGCCTCCGTTGATCACATTCTCGTGCAAAATGACCTGGCTGACCACAATTATAACATACTTCATCCTTTTGTTCTTCTTCCTTGTACCTGTCTCCTCGCCTCTTAAAACCTCCTCTACCTCTGACACCTCTTCTGAATCTTTGAGGACTCCCCCCAGGCTCCGCCACTGCTCATCACATCCAGGAGTGCAAACACAGCAGCCTGTGACTGTTGCTTTGACTTGTGCTTTTGCATGTCTTGTGCATGTTGTGCATAATTCATTATCTGAGTGACTCCATCTGTAGGAGTATTAATGTTGAGTTTTCGTATGTGATGCGTAATGGAAGGGCGGAAACCACTCAGCAGGGCCTGCTTTAACTGCTGCTGATAGGCTGAATCAGGGGCCTCCTCAGGTTCCAATCCACTATTTGCTTTAAACACTTCCTCTAACCTTCCTCTGTATTCCTGTACATCCTCATCATCTTTCTGTTTACACTGAGCAATAGCTTGGTAATCAGGAGGTTTAACAAAAGCATCTCTAATCCTCTCTGTTAATGCTGTGAATTGAGCTCCCAATACAATATTATTAGGAGGCAGAACTGCTCCAGCTGGAGTTCGGCCAGTATATTCTCCTCTCACTCCTCCATACCTATGTCCTAAGGCTTTTCTACACACTGAGTCAATTTCCTGTCCATCCAAATTGTAAGTTTGTCTAAGTTGCTGCAGGTTAACAATCCACTGGCGAACATTAGCGAGGGGATCCCCCAGTCCTTTTACTGCATCCTCTAATTCTTTGCAGGACCAGGGTCTCCTCACTAAGAGAAGGGGCCTATTATCACCTCCCACTCCAAAGTGGGGGTTAGGTACCTCTATGGCTGGAAAGATGCTAGTCTGGTCTTCCAGTAATGGCCAGGGGGGTGGGTCAGGACGGGGCCCCATCCATGACCCATCACCCTGGGGATTTTTAAATGGGCTCGTGTCAGACATAGCTGCTGCTAATTGTTGAACCTCATTAACCAGGGGACTGTACAACTTTCCTGTTCTAGTGCGACTGGGGCTAGGTAGGACAGGTCCCACTATCCCACTGGGGGGGACTGGGGGAGCCGGGGTTTCAGCTGACCCTGCTGCCCCCGCCTCTGCCGCAGCCGCTGCTGCGGCTTGTGCAAGCAGACGTCTCTGCTGCTCTCTACGTTCTTCCTGTTGAATTAGTGCTTGTGGACGCCCTACAAAATCAGCTGGATCCTCTTGGAGAGCTGCTATGAGGGACTTTTTATCACCTTTCTTCTTATCTTTTTCTCTTTTTGCTTGCATTCCACAAAGCCGTCTCCTTTCTGCCTGTTCCTGCCATTTAACAGCTTCTATAATTTGTAATTTGAATTTATCAATTTTCTTAGGTTCTGCTATAGCCATTTCTGCCTTCAATTGAGTTACCAATTTATCGCATGCGCAGGTTTCCAGTTTCCCAGGAAACTCATATTTTTTCTTCCATTCACCCAAATATCTTGCTGATCCTGGGGAATAGGTATTCATAAATTTAGGATCCCCCGTTAATTGGGGTTTACTGTTTCCCTTTCCCATAGTTGCAACTTGGCACAAGCAAACGATCAGTCACAACAGCGTGGGGATCGTCCACTGTATCAGGCTTCTACAGGTACTAATTACCTGCGGATACAGCCGTCCACCACACTCAACTTTTCAATTTTTACTTGTGCCCAACAAATAACACACAGTTTCAGTGGGAAGTGACACCGTTCTACTCGGTTGGCAATTGCCTGTCCAACGTTCCCTTTTCATCAACAAACAAACAAATAAACAAACAAATAAGCATTCACATTCACTCCACAGTACTGTTTAATATGCGCCCTCCTAGTGTCCCTGACACTGGAAATACCTCATCATGTCCCTGACATGTGAATTTATTTTGCCATGGTCTTTTATCCCTCTGTCTCTGACAGATATCAAGTGGTCTTGTCTAACAGTTTTTCACCGTTCGTGCATTCGAATCAATTTGATTCTAATCCCGCTCTGCAACGGTATTTAATTTAGACTCACACGTGATTTTTCCTGACGTCCATTCACACAGTTTCACCTGTGGATATTTACCTGATTTGACGCAAGGATTGCCTTCACAGTTTCCGTCAGACAGTTGGGCTGTGAGGATGTTTCCAGACGGGGACCTGCCGACCTCCCAACGAATTCACGTGGGTGGATTTTCTCCAGCCGTCTAACGGCTGACTGTGCACAGATTCATGGCGTCCTCGTCCTCCTCTTCATCCAAAATGTCATATTGGAAACCGGACGGAAACACCAATAAATATATCCGGTTTTCGCTACACTGACATGGTTCTTTTCCCTGAAGGCAATGAAACACACGACAACTTTGTACCGAGTATCTGTCTGCAAGTGAAAACGCCTCAGTTGCAAATGGAGAGAAGAGACTTTCTTCTCTCCCCATGTGACTTTCACCCTTCTCCTCCTTTTCACTTAGCAGTCCTTTATTTGTATAGTGGGGAACAAAACCAGACACAGGATACTTGGGTGCAGTAAAACTTCAGTTCATCATGGGTCATAAGGTTATGGAGGTCAGCTGGAGAAACAGACCTCTCACATAAGCATCCTATCTTCAGATCTAATTCCACAATGGCAACAATTTGAACTTTTGTCCTTATAACCCCAACAGAGCTAGCCCTGTCATTGGTTGGACTTGTACAGTGTAGCCTCTGTCAGGTACGCTCATCAAAGGAAGCACAGAGAGACTGTGGTGTTCAGGTTTTTCACTGTGTCAGTTTCTGTAGTGTAGTGGTTATCAAATTCACCTCACACACGAAACGTCCCTTTTTTTCGTGGTTGTTTATTGAATGTTGCAACTCAGTTGCAGTAAACTCAGCCTGAACTTATCAATGGTAGCTGTGCCCCAACCCAAGAATAACCAGCGTGACATCTGGTTGTTTTATTTACGCGTCTGTGAAGAGAAATGGCAGTGACAGAAAAGTCCGAGAGTGACCCTGTCAGCTTTCTTTATTTAAAAAAAGCACAACGTTTTGTTGTTATTATGAGGGTATACCACTAAAACTAGACCCTTTACAGATTTGAATGATATACTTCTTTTATCTGTACGATCAGAATTGACGGAGTAATTTAAGTTTGTTCTGGCCTTATCAGAAAAAGATGCGTCAAAACGCGCCGGCGCGTGCGTCGACCCCAGAGGGTTAACTCACATGCTGTCCATTTCTTCTGATCCTCCTTGAGATGGTTCTGCTACTTCATTGGAGTCCAGCTGTGTTTAATTAAACTGATTGGACTTGATTAGGAAAGGCACACACCTGTCTATATAAGACCTTACAGCTCACAGTGCATGTCAGAGCAAACGAGAATCATGAGGTTGAAGGAACTGCCCAAGGAGCTCAGAGACAGAATTGTGGCAAGGCACAGATCTGGCCAAGGTTACAAAAGAATTTCTGCAGCACTCAAGGTTCCTAAGAGCACAGTGGCCTCCACAATGCTCAAATGGAAAAAGTTTGGGACGACCAGAACTCTTCCTAGACCTGGCCGTCCAGCCAAACTGAGCAATTGTGGGAGAAGAGCCTTGGTGAGAGAGGTAAAGAAGAACCCAAAGATCACTGTGGCTGAGCTCAAGAGATGCATTAGGGAGATGGGAGAAAGTTCCACAAAGTCAACTATCACTGCAGCCCTCCAGCAGTCGGGGCTTTATGGCAGAGTGGCCTGACGGAAGCCTCTCCTCAGTGCAAGACACATGAAAGCCTGCCTAGAGTTTGCCAAAAAACACATGAAGGACTCCCAGACTATGAGAAATAAGATTCTCTGGTCTGATGAGACCAAGATTGAACTTTTTGGCATTAATTCTAAGCGGTATGTGTGGAGAAAACCAGGCACTGCTCATCACCTGCCCAATACAATCCCTACAGTAAAACATGGTGGTGGGAGCATCATGTTGTGGGGGTGTTTTTCAGCTGCAGGGACAGGACAACTGGTTGCACTTGAAGGAAAGATGAATGCGGCCAAGTACAGAGATATCCTGGAAGAAAACTTCTTCCAGAGTGCTCAGGACCTCAGACTGGGCCGAAGGTTCACCTTTCAACAGGACAATGACCCTAAGCACACAGCTAAAATAACAAAGGAGTGGCTTCGGAACAACTCTGTGACCATTCTTGACTGGCCCAGCCAGAACCCTGACCTAAAGCCAATTGAGCATCTCTGGAGAGACCTGAAAATGGCTGTCCACCAACGTTCACCATCCAACCTGACAGAACTGGAGAGGATCTGCAAGGAAGAATGGCAGAGGATCCCCAAATCCAGGTGTGAAAAACTTGTTGCATCATTCCCAAGAAGACTCATGGCTGTACTAGCTCAGTAGGGTGCTTCTACTCAATACTGAGCACAGGGTCTGAATACTTACGACCATGTGATATTTGAGTTTTTCATTTTTAATAAATTTGCAGAAATTTCTACATTTCTGTTTTTTTTTCTGTCAAGATGGGATGCTGAGTGTACATTAATTAGAAATAAAATGAACTTTTTGATTTTGGCAAATGGCTGCAATGACACAAAGAGTGAAAAATTTAAAGGGGTCTGAATACTTTCCGTACCCACTGTAAATCGAGGATGAAGAGTCGGGGCAAACGCGCCTTTTCAGCAGCAGCCCCTAAACTTTGGAATGAGTTGCCTTTGTACATCAGGCAGGCCCGAACTCTTCCTATTTTTAAATCTCATTTTAAGACCTTTTTATACACATTGGCATTTAATACTGAATGATGAGATATTCTTTTTATTATTTTATTATTATTGGTTGTTTTTATTGCCTGTTTTTATGTTTACAGCTAATATAGATTTGCACAGATTTGTGTTAAATGTGCTTTAGAAATAAATTTGACTTGACTTGACCATGTTTCCCTAGAGCCAAGCATCCTCCTGAGACTGTCCAAATGCTCAGAGTTTATTATCTGTTCAACAGAGAACAGAACAGCTGCTATTAATAATGTATATGTGGGAGTTCCACCTAGTCAATGCTGTTTCAATTTGGAAACAATTCTCTAGTCACTTATGATACAGTCACTCATCTATGTTTATTTAATGACAATCCAGATGAGGATATTTGTTGTAAAGCATCACAGGTTTGATGGAGAACTGATCTCACTCCCTGGGATTCAGACCCATTGATTTTTCAAGCATAGCAGGAAATGTCCCACTGTTACTGCCAAACATCAACGCAAAAAAATTTGTACAATGGTGTACAAAGCTACTGGCCTGCTTGTTGTCCAATCATCACCTTCCCTACCCCTACCCACTGCTGATCACCTGATTCAGGTGTGTTCAGACAGACAGATTATTAGACAGACAGAAGAAGAAAGCAGCTTCATGTTTTCAGCAGCTCACTTTAAATTTCTTCACTAATTCATGTTTTAGTGAAAAGGCATGAGAAAACAATGAATCAAGGGCGAGGACACTGTTTTTTCTTAGAGTCTGTAGCTGGATACTGCAGGACATACTGGATACATATAGTAGAAGTGTGATTTCACAAGCAGTAAAGAAGGTGGTGTTGTGGTGAGAATAGCTCCCTATCAAGCATTTGACCTGGATTTAATTCCTGACCATAGCAAATGCTTTAAAAGAATAAAACACAGAACAGATGTTTGGTCCACAGATAAAATAGCCAGAAGAAAGAAAGACACAAGCCAATCCTCAACCCAAATTAAGGCCCTTACTGATGCTGACTGCAGCCCAGTGACCATAAGATGGCATCTCTGAAAGAAGGACATATATTCAAAGGCCACGTCTCCTCCCACACCACAGACTTGCCTGTTTGAACTTTGCAAGGGAGCACCAAACATGAGACACTGAAAGGTGGAAGAAAGTTTTATTGTGATGAGAAATAAATTAATCTGGACAGTCCTAATGGCTTCCAACGTTACCTGCATGACAGGGAGATCCCACTGGAGATGTTTTCTACTCAGCACAGCCGAAGAGGCTCCATCATGACCCAGGTTTCATTTTTTTGTCAATGGGAAAATGGACATTCAGGTTGTTTAAGGGTGTCAAACGGCGGCTGGCTATGTGGAGCTTCAGGTTGTTTAAGGGCTGTGTGGAGATGTTGCAGCAGGCATCCCCTTGACCCTCATCTGAATGGGTCTTTCAACAGGACAACACTGTAGTTCACGATGCCTGCCTGACAAAGGACTTCTGGTGAACAACATTGCTCTTTTGGACCATTTGGGCATTGATGGCAAGGGAGGTTTACAAAAACAGATGCCAGTTCCAGAACGGTGGGGCTCCTTACTACTGAGTCCTAAGGTTTTTTTGGACTATGGTCTTAAAGTTCTGATCAGCTGATGAACAACCTGTTTGAGTTTAAATGCAGTTTTCAATAAATTGTCTAGACTCTGTTTTTGTCTCTTGCTCCTGTTTCTGCTTTTGGCATTTTGAAGCACTACTTACAACCTGGTTATGATCCACAAGCATGAAATACAAATACTTGTAATGTTTCAACCCAGGGCTAAAGATTTGTTTCAGGAGTGTGTTAGAAGAAGCACACAATCACAGTGTGTTGATGCCAGCTACCCCTTCAGACACTGTCTATAGTAACTAAGGTTAGGTTATGGTTCAGTGCAGTGTTAATTTAGTTTTAGTCTTTTGACTAAAATGCAATTTTAGTTTTAGTCATATTTTAGCCATGTGCTTTGTTTTAGTTTTAGTCTAGTTTTAGTCGACTAAATAGCATAAGAATTTAGTCGACTAAAACTACTATAGATTTAGTCAACTAACATATATTGGGTTTAATTTGAATGTGATTTAGTTAAACTGTTGTAATATATGAAACATTCTACATTAAAATTAAATAAAAACAATGTTCATTAAATATATGGAATATGGCCTTTCCATGAAAAAGCAAAAGATAGATATGCATAGTTTATAACCTGCATATGGCGTTCTTCATTCTTGAAAGAAAAAGTGCAACTCCAAAATATTTAAAAGAAAAACTGAATTTGGCAGTAATGCCATTGAATCAAACATGAAACTGACCCATATGTCTTCTCTCCGTTTTCTCCCAGCTGTTGCCATTTCATTATAGTTTAAGTCATACAGAAACCCAGTGTAGGCTATGCAAGATGATGTTGTGTACTCATGCATACCACATCACTAGGTGGATCAGTTACTTTTCAAATGTGCGTGTGTATCTAAGAAGATTGATTCTGATTGGATCTTTTCTAAAAACATCCCTCACTCACATTTTGTCTCGTTTTTATTAGTTAACGAAAATGTCAATATATTTTAATTATAGTTTTCATCATCATCACTTAATTTTAATTTTGTTAATGTCTCGTTTTCGTTCGTGAAAACTTGTCAACGAAAATATTTCGTCAACAAAATTAACACTGGTTCAGTGTATTGCTGACTGTAAAGTGCTTGTTCATAGAAACTACTACTGTAATTTCAATCTTGTTATTTGTAGTGTTAATGCACTTGCAATGACCGGGAATCAAACCCAAGGTAACTGGCTGGAAAGCAGCCATGCTCACCACTACACCAGCATCACTGTTGGGCAAGCATGTTGTAACCAAGATTATGATTTATTTTATAAGGTGAAAGTGATGAAGTAAAATTCAGAATCCAGCCATGAAGGCATTTGAGAAGAGAGTTCAGATTTTAATCTGCCTTTCTGTTTGTCCAGAACCTGCTCATTCATTCATGGTTTAGTACAAAAAAGTGACATAATACAGTCAAGCCCGAAATCATTCATACCCCTGGCAAATTCTGACTTTAAGTTACTTTTTTTCAACTAGCAAGCTTTTTCTAGATTAGAAATGACACAGGCATCTCCCAGAAGAAAATAAGACGATATACAAGAGGCATCATTGTGGAAAAAAATTATTACTCATTTTTTATTTACATTTCAACAAAAAGTGGCATGTGAATAAAAGTAACTTTAAGTCAGAATTTGCCAGGGGTATGAATAATTTAGGACTGTATATATGACAAATAGGTTTCTGTCTCTGATCATGTGACCTAATGGACAAGGCATCTCACTTTAGATCAGAATATTGAGAGTTCAAATCCCTCTGTGGTTGGAGTTTGACTCCTGCTGGATGTGTTGTAGTTTTGTCAACTAATGACGTTCCTTAAGTTCCAAAGTCCCTGCTCTGCTTGTTTCCCCACTATCCCTACACGACCCACTGCTGATTACTTAGATCAGGTATGTTCAGCCAATCACAAGCTGGAACATACATTCTCAGAGTGGAAATGGTGGAAGACAAAACAAATTGGTACCTTCAAGAACACACCTGATCCAGGTAGTCAGCAGAGGTAAGGCAGGGATAGTTGGAGAACAATCAGGGCTTTGGCCCTCAGTGCCCACCTTTACATATACATATACATTACATTAAAATAAATGAAAAACACATTTGACCTCTAGCCCTTTTCACCACATATTACAATTCTACTCTACTTGAGTGTCTCTGGTTTCCCATCAGGGAAAAGTTGTAAATGAATTGCCTTTAATTGTTTCTGTATTTATGTCAGTGTATATTTATTCTTTAATATAAGTATGAGGCCATCCTGTTTTTTATTCATGTATTCATTGATTAAATAGAGTTTTGTTGGTATATGTAGATATTTCTTTACATCTTAAGTCATTTATGATCCTCCATATCCACTGTGCCCTCAGTTGCTCCTGGAAATAGGGGTAGAGCACAGAGACGATTGGATTCTACAATTACATTTCACACTTTAGACTTTTGTCAGATGCATTTCAGCTCAGTTCTAAAATTACAGACGTTTCAAAACAATGACCAGTATGGGGGCTGGAAACCATGACCTTGGTGTTATACAATCTATGTCGAGCAGTTAATATTAAGATTTCTGTCTTATGCAGGTCATAAAATTGATCATAGTTACAGGGCAGAGCTCAGTTTAACCTGAATTATTTTCATACGGTGGTTCCATGGTGACAGATTATGAATCAGTGCAGTAACATTAGACTGGAATTAGACAGAGTTACTGTGGCAGTAAACCTGGAAATTCTTCTGGTAATTCTGCACGGATCATCTACTTTAAACATCTGGAGCCCTGTGACGAGGTGACCGAGTGGTTAAGGTGATGGACTACTAATCCATTGTGCTCTGCACACGTGGGTTCGAATCCCATCCTTGTCGGGAATGCTCTTATTGGGCGTTCAAAGATTATTGATTATAAATGTGTTGTTACAAATCATTATAAATATAAGAATATAATAAAAGAATGTAATATACATGTTCTCCCCATCCTTGTGTGGCTTTACTCCAGGTACTTCAGTCCAAAAACATGCACGTTAGGTTGACTGGTGACCCTGAATTGTCTATAGGAGTGAGTGTATTTATCTGGAGGTATAACTGACATCAACAGCAGACAACATACTGACTTTATGTGGTCAGTCTACACCATTACCACTTTAATTTGAAAGTCAACTCAAGAGGGAAAGTATACACATCACTAACACTAGATGATGATTCCTAAGGGACACCTCATTGTTGAGGGGATTCAAATCTGCGCAGGGAGACCCCAATGCATTTCAAGTCCATTGCTTTAACCACTCAGCCACAACAATTTATACTGAAGCTTAATTTGCTGTATTTAAAACAGAAATATGTGTATTTGTTTTATTTTGAAAAGAAAAATTTCTCTGCACATAAGTGTAGGTTAAGGTGTGTTACTAGGTGTGGAAACTGTACAGCAATAATAGGAAGATATAGTAATTGGTCTATTTAGTACTGAGGAAGAACTAAAGACAAGAACCTAAATTCTGAATTAACACCAAATAGCATGGCTGAACTAGCTACAAAATGCCCACACAAACTTCTATGGACAACAAAAAGAAATAAAAGCTGATAATAAATGAATATGAATAAATAAACTTTTTAAATGTTTTTCTACATTGTTGCAGAGCTGCATGTATTTCTTTCTGTATTTGTGTGTATTAATGGAACAGGAAGTCCTAAACTCAGTCTAAAGCTGGACTGGTAAAGTGTTAGAGCCAGACAGAAGCAAATGATTCCCAGCAAAGACACATACAGCTACACTAACTTTGCACTAAATTTGCAGTTTCTTCTTCTTTAAGGAGATTATGTTTGACCTTTTCCGTAATTTGTCTAACACATGTATGCATAACCTTTTCCAATATTACCGTAGACTGTCAAAAAAAGCGTTTGTGGCATATGTCACAATTGGAAAAAAACTGCTTCAGGTTACCCAAGTGGACCCTGGTTACCTCAGTAGGTACAGCATGAGGCTTTTAATCTCAGGGTTGTGGGTTCAAATACCACATTAGGAAGTGTCATTATTAAATATACAGAGCTTTGCTTCAGTTACATCTTGCAATAAGCAGCATGATCCTGATGGTGCTGGTCAGCCAATGATAGAACAGTCAACAGCTCATGCTTTACTTAGAAAATCAAATGTCCCCATAAGCTTGTACTTCCATCCACCAGTTCATCCCAGTTTAATCCTCTTATTTTCTACCTTACTGTAATTTGTCTCAGACTCAAATGCATAACCTTTTCTAATATACATGGCTGTGTTTAATTGCAATGCTGTATTGGGCGAACCCCTAGATCTATTCCAAGTGTGAAGAAATCTGCTGAACGGATAGATTTTCCATTGGTGGAAAATGTCTATTCAATGCAGACAATACTGTTTCTTTACCTGTGGTGTTCAGTTGCAGAACTAATATTGATTTGACTTCAATCACTCAATTCAATTCAGTTCAATTCAATTCAGTTTTATTTGTATAGTGCCAAATCACAATACAATCATCTCAAGGCACTTTACAAAAAACAAAACAAAAAAAAC
The DNA here is from genome assembly GCF_900324485.2 of Mastacembelus armatus. Taxonomy (NCBI): domain Eukaryota; kingdom Metazoa; phylum Chordata; class Actinopteri; order Synbranchiformes; family Mastacembelidae; genus Mastacembelus; species Mastacembelus armatus. Next base: position 124,120 of record NW_022872898.1, on the reverse strand, counting down.
AACAGACACAAATACCTTTTGAGCAAGCACTTGGTGACAGTGCAGTGGAAAACCTCCCTTTAACAGAAGAAAAAACCTGCAGCAAAACCAGGCTCAGTTTGGGCGACCACTCTTTTCATGGGCTAAAAAGAACACATGCTTCGAAAATGCTACCTCAGAAAACGAGGTCAGAGAAGAGGAGTAACACACTCACTGAAGGTGACTTTGGCTTTGTCCTCTACAAATAACTCTCATCAGCTGTTCTCTGTGCTCTTCAGAGAGTGTACCAGCAACTATGTGGAAGGATCCATGGGTTATTGTTGGGGTTATAAGGACAAAAGTTTAAAGGTTGCCATTGTGGAATTAGATCTGAAGACAGGGTGTTTATGTGAGAGGTCTGTTTCTCCAGCTGACCTCCATAACCTTATGATCCATGATGAACTGAAGTTTTATTGCACCCATGTATCCTGTGTCTGGTTTTGTTCCCCACTATACAAATAAAGGACTGCTAAGTGAAAAGAAGGAGAAGGGTGAAAGTCACATGGGGAGAGAAGAAAGTCTCTTCTCTCCATTTGCAACTGAGGCATTTCTCACTTGCAGACATATACTCGGTACAAAGTTGTCGTGTGTTTCATTGCCTTCAGGAAAAGAACCATGTCAGTGTAGCGTAAACCTGACATATTTATTGGTGTTTCCACCGGGTTTCCAATACGACAGTTTGGATGAAGAGGAGGACGAGGACGCCGTGAATCCGTGCACAGTCAGCCGTTAGACGGCTGGAGAAAATCCACCCACGTGAATTCGTTGGGAGGTCGGCAGG